>NC_054700.1:5182363-5412363 GCF_016097555.1 Gigantopelta aegis | reverse complement strand
ACAAAAGCCCACAGTATTTAAGCTTAAATAACTTTGCCAATCCTTTTGCTCACACAAGTTATTGGATTCCATTTGATTCTTTCCCCGTGTATGCATAGCAATATTTTTAAAACCAAAAGCCGGACGATGCCATATGAAATACGTGTTTGGTTTACACAATCAATCACAGGAGGGGTCAGAAACCCGGACGTAATGTTAAATAACATCAAATTTTAAACATCTTGCCACAGGCAAGGGCGGGATGTAGTCCAGTGGTAAAGCGCTCGCCCGATTTCTCCTTCCAGCCAGTGCTCCACGACTGGTGTAACAATGGCCGTGATTTATGTATTATTCTGTCTTTTGATTGGTGCATATAAAATACCCTTACTGCATACCGAAAAGGGTAGCCCGTGCAGTGGCGGGTTTCCTCTTTTTGGGGACCAAGTGGCAAAGCATTAGCCTGATGCGCGGTCGGTCTGGGATCGATCCCTGTCGGTGGGCCCATTGGGCTATTTCACGTTCCAGTCAATGCATCACGACTGGTATATAAAAGGCCGTGGAATGTGCTATCCTGTCTGTAGTTTAAAAATGTGTTGATGTATCGGTAAAAATTAGTTTTAAAATGTGTTGATGTATCGGTAAACAAACATTCCTTTCCTTTGTTTTGTAGATGAGATTATTTGACACGTAACACGCGGACACTCGCTCATGGCGTAACAGTATCGGAACAGTTACCAAGTCTATAATCAGTTCGTTAGGAAACCGTTGTCTAATTTTGCGGTAACTTGATCCCGGAAAGTTTCTATAACCTGACAATCGAGTTGGATCGCGCCATTGGTTACGTATCGCCAGTGAACGTGATTAGGCATATTCAGTGATCAGTTTATTCCCTAGCCATTATCTGTGGACGTTTAGTGTGGGTTACCATAAAGGTTCCATCGGATCAAATCAATTCTTATTGGCGTTAAATGTTAACGTTTACTAATAAAATTGATATAATCAGCGTGTCAACAAACAGGCAGTACACCAATAAAAAAAAAGTGTGGCACGTCACATTTAGTCTACCTGCAAGAAAATGGGGTGTCACATATCATGTAAGAGATTTAATTAAAATTGCTGTTCCATTCTTAGGGGTACCCTACATTAGTTTCAACCTCAGGTGTGTACTGCATAACAACTGTATAACAAATAAAAGTGTCTTTATTTATACCAATGGATAACAGATATTGCACAAAGAACCAATGTCACATATGACTACTAATCACAGCCGCTGCTGTTTTTACTCCGTAAATATTCGACAGTGCACATCGAACTTTGACACGGAACTGTCTTCTTTGATACCATGCAACCTATAACAGAATTCACAGGTGCGAGCCGTAGCGCAGTGGAAAAGCGGTCGCTTGATGCGCGGTTGGTCTGGGGTCGATCCCCGTTGGTGGACCCATTGGGCTAAATCTCGTTCCAGCCAGTGCACCACGACCGGTATATCAAACACCGTGGCATGTGCTATCCTAACTTTGGGTTGGTGCATATGTAGATCCCTTGCTACTAATGGAAAAAGGTAGTTGGTTTCCTCTCTAAGACTGCATGTCTTATAGGGGGAAATAAAACAAACTTTAACTTTGCAAGAATTCGCATGCATATGAGCAGTTTCGAAAATCCCTCTGCTTAAAGCGATTTTTATAAATATTTATATACCTGAATTTGTCATGATGTTTTGTACTAGTCAAATGCAGATAATTGTATTTCAGGACATCTACTTTTCAAACTTTTCCGCACGAAGTAACGTAAACAGATTATCAAAGAAGTGAAACCATTTCAGTTGAAGTTTTAAATACACATGTACAAAATCCTTCAAAGTCACACGAAAATAATACATTGTAAAATAGAAACAAATTGTGATTAATGTACATGATATTTGTGGTTGTAAATGTAACTAATTATTGCATTGCATGATACAATTTTTCATTGTAAGTACATATTTCATCCAACAATTTGATACACGCCTTTGGTGTCTACAATTTTTATATTCCGCGTAACACAAAAACTATACGTCGTAAAACAAAATGCATTTAAAGTGTTGCATTTACCAACATGAAGAATTGTACTTCTTACACACCCGTTGCTGAGAACAACATGCGTTATTTTTGATAGCACATAGATTGTTAATACACGAACGTTAACAATTTCAAGACATACGACTGGCTGCTCCTAGGTGATGACCAGGTCACCAGTTCCATGCAGCCAATGAAAAAACAACACGGTGGAAATAGATTACACTGTGATGTATAGTTAACCTGACAATCATGTGTCTGTGACGCGTAAGTTAGCTACAAGTGTAACGGCTGTAAATAACTTTTAGTCGAAAAAGATGTTAAAATTTGCTTAAAACCTGGGTTTTTTTTAGGATATGTAAGAAATAGAATAATACATTCGTGTCCGTTAGATACCATTTATGTCACAACTCGTTGTTTAAGAACGTATCAAAATTGCTTTCGCTCGTTAGATACATTTTAAAACAACTCATAGTGAGATAAATGGTATCTAACGGCCACTCATGTATTATTCTCTATTTGTACATGCCCCAGACCCCCCCCCCCCTCCTCCCCCCATACGTTTGGCGCTTCACAACCTCGATCTCACCCCGCCACTGTTTAGACACCCTCCCCCTACAAAAAGTTTTGCACACGGGCCTCATTTGATATTGCAGCTCCAGTCTCTAAGAATGGATAATAAGGTACAATTATTACAAAATAAATATCCAATTAGTCTTGTGTTTTGTTTTTGTTTGGGGTTTTTTAGAAAACAAAAGATTCTTATGGTAACAGTCTTTAGATATGTGATACGGGATTTAGTTCCAACGATACTGTGTTAATTAGAGGCGGATTGTGGCTCATTGGTAGAGGCTGAAGTGGGAATCATCCAAGTACCAATTGACCTGAGTGGAATCCGGGGTTTTTTTCACCATGTCCCAGCCGTGCCCTACGACTGGTAGGCGTAGGCTAACTAGAGGATACTCCCCGAGTGTCTTGTGATATCATAATTTAGCAGCACGAGTTAATAAAAGTATTAAATCCGAGGCTTGGCGAGGATGTTTATAATTTTATCAACGAGTGCTGATAAATTATGATATCACAAGACACGAGGTGGGTATTCTTTTTATCGTCCATTGTCATTCTTTTCATTTGCGACAATTTTGAAAACAATGTCAGTAATGTGGGTTTAATGTTTCTATATTTGGCAGCGGTAGACTCGTTAACTATTAGAACGACAGTGGCATGACGTCACTAATGATAGGTTTAGCGCTGAAACATACACCGTGACGTATTGTCTTTTATTATATACATAGCAATGAAATATATAGATCTACGGAAACCATAAAAGTCATATCCGGTGAAAAGTCATATTTTCACTGTATTTTAGCTACAGTGAAAATATAGAAGTCGTATTTACTTTTTTGTAAAAGTGCATGATTAAATTATCTCCCTTTGTCTCGGTTCTTCGTATTTAAATTTGATGATTATCAATGCATCTGATCGTATTTGAAAAATAAAAAACGTAATTTAAACAACTGTACCTATAAAAACGGGATACGAAGTGCAATTACGATAAAATATATAAAACAAATTGAATACGAAGCTAAATAATGATGACACAATGTAGTGTCATCGAGTGTAAGTGTAAGAATTTAACGGCGTTCGACTCGTTTTGTTTTTGTGGGAGTTTTTAGAGGATCGTTTTGTCAGGTATGTTTGCACCGCAGTATTATTAAATAAATGTTAATAAAGATAAATTTTAATCAAATTTCTGTTTAAAAGTCTATGGTAAAGTAAATTTTCTGGCAAAGTTTCATAGGAAGAAATATATCATGACGTTACGTGTTTTCGATAGTATAAGTGAAAGATATTACCAAAGAGCGAAAGATATTGTCAAAAATTAGGAAATATGTATATAATAAATAGACCATTTCATGGGGTTTTTCGAATACGATTTTTATGTCAACTCGTGATGTGTGAAAACCATATTTTCACGAATGAGGCCCGTGTGCGAAATTCTTGTACCTATAAAAAAGGGATACGAAGTGCAATTACGATAAAATATCTAAAACGAATTGAATACGAAGCTAAATAATGATGACACAATGTAGTGTCATTGAGTGTAAGTGTAAGAATTTAACGGCATTCGACTCGTTTTGTTTTTGTGGGAGTTTTTAGAGGATCGCTTTGTCAGGTATGTTTGCACCGCAGTATTGTTAAATAAATGTTAATAAAGATAAATTTTAATCAAATTTCTTTTTAAATGTCTATGGTAAAGTAAACTTTCTGGCAAAGTTCCATAGGAAGAAATATATCATGAAATTACGTGTTTTCGATAGGATAAGCGAAAGATATTACCAAAAAGCGAAAGATATTGTCAAAAATTAGGAAATATGTATATATTAAATAGACCATTTCATGGGGTTTTTCCGAATACGATTTTTATGTCAACTCGTGATGTGTGAAAACCATATTTTCACACACCACTCGTTGACATAAAAATCGTATTCGAAAAACCCCATGAAATAGCCTCTATGTAATTAAAATTTTACCAATCTATTTTTTTTATTTATTTATTTATTTTCATTGTTAGGGTTGACCACCCTGTTACAAGAAGAGTAGCGCAGACATCAACACATACATAAGTAATATGAAGATTAATCATAATATCTATGCATACTAACCAAATGACTTGAATTAACTATTACAGAATACTTCCCGAATTCTAAGTGCTTCACAAATAAATTTACTTAAATTCCACTTCTGTGTATGACATTCTGTATTTAATAAAGTTATTATTTTTAATCTACTGGGATGACACCTGTATTTTGGAGACAGATATTTTATTCTTAAATCCCTATATAATGGACATATAAACAAAAAATGGAATTCATCTTCCAGTATGTCATCACAATAGTGACACTGTTTGGGCAAGTCATGTTTGTATCTATTTCTGTGAGTGTTAATAATTGCATAGCCTAATCTAAATCTTGTGAGTGCATTTCTAAAATGATGTATATTCCAATCCAAATGTTTTTCTAAAAGTATAGTTGATTTAAAAGATCTATATATTTCATATATATCACTATCTGTTAACCATTCTTGTAAATATACGTCTGTTAGTCTAAGTTTTAAAGTTTTTAGAAATATTTTAACATCACGAATTTCTTGAAATAGCCAGGCATAAAATAATTTCCAACTGACTTGCCCAATTATAAAGCATTAAGTATGTTTGTTTACATAGCCTAGAAGAAGGTAGCTGCAACAGACGTGTCCAATATTTAACAGCTTTGATAACGGTTATAATGTAAAGGGGATGACGACCAGTCTCAGAATACACCATTAGATTTGGGGTTTGTGAGGGAACACATAAAAAACGTTTACATGAAAATAAATGTACCTTTTCAATTTCAGAAAGACTGGAAAGGCCCCATACTTCTGATGAGTATGTTAACCAAGGCATATCTTGACAGTCAAACAGTTTAGAAAATATTTTACTATTAAATGAAACCAATTTATATAATGATCTTATAATTTTAATAACAGCTCCTTTTGGTTTCGACAGAGTATGTTGTAATGCCAAATTTCTACTAAGTTTCGTAGTGAAATTCATACCAAGGTATTTATAACTATTTACAACTTTGATTTCAAGGTTTCCATATTTCCATTTTTCTCTAGCAGAAAGGTACCTACCATTTCTAAAAACAACAATATTAGTCTTATCTAAAATCACAGTCAGACAAAGTCTATCAGCAGATTTCTTCGAATTATTAATTTGCGTTTGTAGTCCACCAGCGGTAATTGATAACAAAACTATATCATCTGCAAAAAGGAGCAAAAATAACTGATTTAAGTTAGGTAGAATTTGTACACCATATTTACCACCCTCTATTACTTCATTTGCCAATTCATTTATAAAAAAGCAAAAAGCAGAGGGCTTATTTTACACCCGTGTTTTACACCTAAGGGACATTCAAAGAAATCTGTAAACTCATGTGAATTATATCTGACACATGCCTTAACAGATGCACATACCCATGTTTTACACCTAAGGGACATTCAAAGAAATCTGTAAACTCATGTGAATTATATCTGACACATGCCGTAACAGATGCATACACCCCTGTTTTACACCTAAGGGACATTCAAAGAAATCTGTAAACTCATGTGAATTATATCTGACACATGCCTTAACAGATGCATACACCCCTGTTTTACACCTAAGGAACATTCAAAGAAATCTGTAAACTCATATGAATTATATCTGACACATGCCTTAACAGATGCATACACCCCTGTTTTACACCTAAGGGACATTCAAAGAAATCTGTAAACTCATGTGAATTATATCTGACACATGCCTTAACAGATGCATACACCCGTGTTTTACACCTAAGGGGCATTCAAAGAAATCTGTAAACTCATGTGAATTATATCTGACACATGCCTTAACAGATGCATACACCCCTGTTTTACACCTAAGGGACATTCAAAGAAATCTGTAAACTCATGTGAATTATATCTGACACATGCCTTAACAGATGCATACACCCCTGTTTTACACCTAAGGGACATTCAAAGAAATCTGTAAACTCATGTGAATTATATCTGACACATTCCTTAACAGATGCATACACCCCTGTTTTACACCTAAGGAATATTCATCTGTAAACTCATGTGAATTATATCTGACACATTCCTTAACAGATGCATACACCCCTGTTTTACACCTAAGGAATATTCAAAGAAATCTGTAAACTCATATGAATTATATCTGACACATGCCGTAACAGATGCATACACCCCTGTTTTACACCTAAGGGACATTCAAAGAAATCTGTAAACTCATGTGAATTATATCTGACACATGCCTTAACAGATGCATACATAGCTTTCAACATATCCATTGTCTTACCATGAATTCCAATAGTTCTTAAAATACTCTACAATATATTTCTATTAACAGAGTCAAAAGCCTTCTTGAAATCAATAAAAGTCACATACAACTTAGTACACATGTACCTGATAGCAATCTCTTTTGGATTAAGCCATATAGAGTAAAACTATGGTCAATTGTTGAGTAATTAGCTCTGAACCCTGCTTGTTCTTCTAAAAGTGTTCCTGTACTTTCAGCCCAGTGAGTTAAACGTTTATTTATAATGTGTGTATATATTGTACTCATAACAGACAATAAAGAGATACCACGATAATTATCTGGGTTATTTACATCTCCCTTTATATGTAGAGGGATGATCACCGATGTAGCCCAAACCTGTGGATATATACCCTTGTCAAAAACACCATTAAGAAAAGGTATTAGAAATTTTATCAAAGCTACCTGTGATTCTTCCAATAATTCTGCCGATATACCATCAATCCCCATTGCTTTCCCAACTTTAAGTGATTTAATAGCTCCAATAATTTCTTCTTTTGTAATTACTTGATTCATAGCTTGATGTTCTCTAGCATTACTTAAATTAATACATTCATCATAATTATTTAGCAATATATCATCATTATAATGTTGATCTCCTTGTGGCGGACCTCCTAAAACATTTTTAAAGTATTTAAGCCATTGCTTTTTACTATAATTTCTATGAGATACATTATCTTTTTAATTTCTTTCCAAATATATATTAGAATTATTAATATTGCCTAATAACACATGTAGTTTGTTATCACAGTATGTCCGTTTCTTTTCTAAAATATGTTTCTTATAATCTCTTCGTCTCCCTAAGTAAATTAATTTGTCTTCAACTGACTTTGATCTCTTAAATTTGACCAATCAATATTATAAGAAGCAATATCTCCAAGGAGAATATCACAGGAGATGTCGCAAATTATAGTGCCAGCGATATCTCCTAGAAAAGCCTTTAATGGATGATAAATATAGATAGTAATTTATTACAAAAATAATACTTGTGTTGTCTGTGTGTGATTTAGGGACTGGACAAGACGGCAAAAATTTTGCTCTTGAGTTGAGCGCTTGTGCTCCAAGAATTTGTTTTTTCAATGCATTTCCCGGGGAAGCATGACCCGACCCACCTAATGACTTTGTTTGCCAGAGCCTAGATCCTCACCCTTCTACCCCGCACAATTTCCTGTATACTCGTCTAATTTGGAAACGAATAGAAAAGATTGTGAGGAGAAAGAAATATAATAAATAAAAAAATAAAATAAAATAAAATAAAATAACCATAAATAAATAAAAACACTCTATTTAGTTCAACGTGTGACGTGTTTAACATCAGGCAAGTCAAAACTGCATTTCGCAAGTATTACGTTGACGTACTGCACTTTGCGCAATCGGTTTGACGTTTTTTGTTGATTGTGATAAATAATTCAAAGTAGAAGTATTGGTTTGGTGCTCAGAGGTCCCAATGAAAGGAAAAAGACTTAGAAATCTAATTAATTAGTAACCTCGGGGGGCACCCGAGTCCGATTGAATGAACAAGTCGTGAAGATGTTTTATGTGTGTCACTGATTACACTTCAATAGTTTCTGGCCTCGCTGGTCGAATATAGAAAGATGAAAGTTAAAGTTTGTTTTGTTTAACGACACCACTAGAGCACATTGATTTATTAATCATCGGCTATTGGATGTCACACATTTGGTAATTCTGACATATAGTCTTAGAAGAGAAAGCCGCTACATTGTCCCATTAGTAGCAAGGGATCTTTTATATGCACCATCCTACAGACAGGATAGCACATACCACGGCCTTTGTTATACCAGTAGTGGTGCACTAGGCTGGAACGAGAAGTAGCTCAATGGGGCCACCGACGGGGATCGATCCCACACCGGCCGCGCATCAGCATATACGGTGGCGTAGTGGTAAAGGACTTCACATCTAGGTACATGCCCCCACTCAGAGCGACTTTAATTACATGTACACAACAATGAACAAGCGAACGCACACATGTACGTTTTGGGGGGTTGGGGTTTTTGGTGGGTGGATGGGTGGGTGTGTTTTTTGGGGGTTGGGGGGTTGGGGTGGGGCTAGGAGGGTATAATTTCGTGTAAACCATTTGTATCGTGTTTAAAGAGACTGTCCTGAGTTTGCTAATAATGTAACCTGTTTCTTGACTAGTAGAGCTTTTTAACGACTACTTTGAATATATGCAATGTATTTTCGTGTTTACAATATCGCTGTCTGTATATATTCAACATGTTTCTAATCGTTCTAATGTGTGTACTGATCCAAATTCGATTTTATATCCCAATAATGTCAAATGTCAAAAATATATATATATATATACATGTATCATGAAGTAAAACGGCATTTAAGGTTCTTCAAATAGGATGTTCAGAAACACACCGGATATAGAGACACTCTTGTTTTAAACAAGAAAATGTATTTGAAGTGTAAATCTGACCGACAAAACCGTTAATCGTAACTAGTCATAAACGTACCTCTGCACAATGTAGAATCCAATGGTAATTTGGCCAAATATTAGTTGATTTCATGAATCTCTATCTAGAGCCTCGTCTACAAGAGGACAGCCACTCCAAAGGAGATCCGGTACTGGACAATACGTCATTCTTGCAAGCTCAAAGAAGACTGCCACTTTCAAACTAGTTGACTAAATAAAAACTCGGGACAGTCCCTTAAAACATATCTTAGCACACTCCGCACCCGATATCCAAACACTACTTACATAAGCGTACGAGACAGAGGGTAGGGGGGGGGGGGGGTCAACTGCCTCACTATTGCTGTAGAAAAACCTCAAATTCGGGCAAAAATTATACAGATTTTCAAGGAAAATATGCTAACCGTGAGACCTTTTTGCCATGTATTTCCATCATTCTATCTTCAAAATTAGTTGATATCCATGTAAAAATGCGCAGTGATTCGTTTGCAACGCTATATAGCTGTTTGGTAGTAATGCTAATATGAATAAATGTAGTTATTCAGATTCTGGTATTTTTGTTTAATTCCGACAAAAGCCAACCTGCTCCCTACAATAGCGCTTATATATGACTTTGCCTACTATTATTCATTGCTGGTATTGTTTGGTTGGGTTTTGTTAGACGTTTTGGGAGATAGTTTGGGGGAGGTTTGTTTCGTGTTGGGTTTTTTTTTTTCGGGGGGTGGTTGTTGTTGCTGGGGGTTTTGTGGTATTTTGGAGTTTTTTGTTTTGTTGTGGGGTTTTTGGGGGGGGGTTGTTGTTTTTGATTGTTTTTTTTTGTTTTTTTTTGTTGTTGTTGGGTTTTTTGTTTTTTCTGTTTTAGGTTTTGCTTTCTTTTATTCTTTTTTTGTTTGTTGTTTCTCTTTATTTTTATTTTTATCTTTAATTTATTTTATTATGTTTTCTTCTTTGTTTCTTGTCTCAGCTGGTTTATGAATTCAGAAGGTATCCAACAGTCTTAAACGGTATCGATTTGGCTTCTCATAATAAGCGTCGTTTGTTAATATTTCAGTGGACGAGCAATCACTGGGCATCCTAGACTACTCGGGGCTAGACAACTGAGTTTCATGCCAAGTAGGACGCGCGCCTCACAGTCAGAGGGAAGACCAGTGTTTGGCATGTTCTCTAGCTCCAATCAGTATGACTGCTGTATCGAAAGTGATGCCATGTCATGTCATGTCATGTCATGTCATGTCATGTTATGCATAAAGGATCCGAAAATAATAATAATAATAATAATAACAATAATAATAATAATAATAATAATAATAATAATGTGTCAGCAGTGGGTTTCTTTTGGCTGAAGACAACGTGTCACAAATATTATTTGTAGCAGGACACCTGTCATCCCAACCAACCCAGCGTGCTCGTTTCGGTGGGAATGAACCTGTTAACTTTTGAAGAGTTTATATATCTGTACAATGGACTGTCTAAACTGAACTCTATGGGGACTGGAGAAATGTGCCAGTATACACAGAGTGCTGGTTTAGACAGTGTTGACGGAAGCTGTTGCCACTGGATGGTTGTGACTCTGGTGGTAGCGGGACAGAATCCAGCCCAGTCGGTAGAGAGCGCTCAACTGTGATGCTTAGGTTGTAGGATCAAATATCTTCGTCGGACACATTCTCTGATTCGGTTTTGACATCCAGATGCTTAATAAATACATCAATGTTGTCTAATGGTGTGGCTAAACAACACAAACTTTGACTTTCTCATGGATGTTTGAACATCTTGCTAAAACAGAATCAGCTTATACTTCACCGTCACATTAGTGGAGAGTGAGCGGGGATGAGGGTGGGGATGGTGACGTTCTGTATGGTTCTTGACGATATGTCCGACGCCATATAAGGGTCATTAAAATGTGTTGAGTGTGTCGTTAAATGAAACAGTTCTTCCTTCCTTCTTTACAGGTAACTATATCTGATTTAGGCAAACGTTAGTCCAGATTAGGAGGCATATGAGAGATAATTTCCACACATTCTTAGGAGACGAGACCAATTAGGTTTGCAAATAAAATTATTGTGTGTAGAAACAATTAACTTTCCAACTTTGGAATCTTCGCTCTGAACCAATAGCCACAAGTGGGATTACGACCGGGTAATTACTGGTGATATTCTTGTCCTGTGGAACTGGAATTGGTTTCAGATTGAAAATAGCCCATTTGCAGAGAAAGAAGGCACCGGCTAGCGAATCGCTGACGAATTTCACATACACGTAGCCATTCCTCGTCTATTTTGATGGACATAACTGCAATTTTTTAAAAGGACCAGTTCTAATGTAAGCCCAAGAGCGCATTGGTAACGGATGATTATTTTGTCCATTCTGCAAAAAAGTCGAAAGTTTGCACAAAATTGTACTTTTACAAATATTTTTAAAGAGACAGAACCTATTTTTTAAAACACATCAGTGTATTTTTTCACTATTAGAGCCGTTTTTGATAACTGTAATCAGACATTATTTAGATTTTATTTTTAAAAACGCACGTACTTCTAAGAAGTAACGGTTAAGAAGACGAGCTCTAGTCTATTTTTATGGGTATTTCCCCGTTTTCACGGGTGGAAACTAGGGTCTACGACTTTAACAGATCTTTAGGATTACTTGTTGATGACTATCGCCTAACGATTTCGCCAATCTTCACGATTAGATAAATTAACTTTTGGTCAGGTGGCAGTACTCATGATGCGTGCCACCGACGGGGCAGGATCTGTCCACCATTCGCGAACACCAGATGTTATCACTGTTATGACAGAGATTCATGAGTATAAGACATCACAACTATACTTATTCCAAAGACCTCTGTCCTGAGCTAGTTTCGATTTAGTAAACTAGTTTCGAAGTGACAGTCCTCTATGAACTGTGTAGTCAGCATGTATTTAAAGAATAACTAACGAGCTACGAGGAATTATGAAGTATCTGTCCCGAGTGAATGAATGTTGTAAACCCGAGCCTTTGCCTCGTAGCGAGTTGTTTAGGGTGTGTGGGTTGTGGTTTTTTTGTATGTGTGTGGGTGTTTTGTGGTTGGGATTTTTGTTTTGTTGTTTTCGGGATGGTGTTTGGGGGGAGGGGGGCTCTTGGTGGGGGGGGGGGGTTATGTTTTTGTTTTTGTGTGTTTGTTTGCTTGCTTTAGGGTATTTGGGTTTTTTATTCCTCTTGAAATATTTATGTACCATTGTGAAGCACTGTCCGGGATAGGAAATAACGCAATGGGTCTTCCGGGCGGAATCGAGCCGTCGCACCTCGGGGGAGCATTAAATCATCAATTCATACATCGCCTCTCAGTAAGATGTAAATTTAATAATTACTCAAAACAATATTATTATGGGAAGCTAATATAACTTGTACACGGGCGCGTAGGAACGATATACGGAATGAGGGGTGTGTGGGGGGGTGGGGGGGGTCACTCACTAGTGGAAGGTAGGTATAGTCTGTAATGGGGACATAAGCTAGATTTTTACGTTTACTTATATGGAGTAGCACAAAAACACCTTCCATTTTCGTCCTCAAGGTGAGGCATAGGCCCCTCCACCTCCCCCCCCCCCCATCCCCACCTATTCCGGTTCCTACAGGCTTTTTGTTAATTGAACTGTGTTCGTGTTGCTATATGGCCTTTAAAACCACGGTCATATTTTTATTATTGACATGTTATTAAATTTGCACACGTTATTCGGTAATTTAGCACATACTGACCAATGACCTTGACCTTGTTGGTATTAAATTTAATATGATTTGGCAACTTCCAGCGTGTTATGTATATCAAACTCGTTAATTTATAATGCGAAAATGTATGTGAGCGTGTGTGTGTATGTGCGTGCGCGTGTGTCTGTGTGTGTTGGGGTGTGGGTGTGGGTGTGTGCGCGCGTGTGTCTGTGTGTGTTGGGTGTGTGGGTGTGGGGGTGTGTGCGTGTGTTAAACAAAAACATATTTCATTCTTATGTCTTTAATTTAATAAATATAACTTTGTTTTTAAAAAATTACGTTAAAAACAAGTTTAATGTGTCGTTCGCCTCACCAAAAAGAGATCGAAGGTGTAAGCGAACTCCCTTTCATAGCATTTATTTATTGCATTTCTTTGTTTTAAATAGGTTAGGTTACAGTTAAGGTTAACGTTTAGGGTTAGGTTAAAAGCAAGAGATCTTTTATATGCCCCATTCCACAGACAGGATAGCACATACCACGGCCTTTGATATACCAGTCCTGGTGAACTGGCTAGAATGAGAAAGAGCACAATGGGCCCGCTGACGGGATCGATTCTAGACCGACCGTGCATCAAGCGAGCGCTTTACCAATGGGTTACGTCCTGCCATAGGGTTGGGTTAATTCACACACACACACACACACACACACACACACACACACAGAGAGAGAGAGAGAGAGAGAGAGAGAGAGAGAGAGAGAGAGAGAGAGAGACAGACAGACAGAGAGAGAGAGAGAGAGCGAGAGAGAGAGAGAGACAGACAGAGACAGACAGAGACAGAGAGAGAGACAGACAGACAGACAGAGAGAGACAGACAGAGAGAGAAAAAAGAAAGAAATGTTTTATTTAACGACGCACTCAACACATTTTATTTACGGTTATATGGCGTCAGACATATGGTTAAGGACCACACAGAGTTTGAGAGGAAACCCGCTGTCGTCACTATATGGGCTACTCTTCCGATTAGCAGCAAGGGATCTTTTATTTGCGCTTCCCACAGGCAGGATAGCACAAACCATGGCCTTTGTTGAACCAGTTATGGATCACTGGTCGGTGCAAGTGGTTTACACCTACCCATTGAGCCTTGCGGAGCACTCACTCAGGGTTTGGATTCGGTATCTGGATTAAAAATCCCATGCCTCGACTGGAATCCGAACCCAGTACCTACCAACCTGTAGACCGATGGCCTACCACGACGCCACCGAGGCCGGTAGACAGAGAGAGACAGAGAGAGACAGACAGACAGACAAAGACAGAGAGAGACAGAAAGACAGAGAGAAAGAGACAGAGGAGGGAGAGGGAGAGAGAGAGAGAGAGAGACAGACACAGAGAATCAGAGACAGAGTAGGGAGAGAGATAGTGTGTGCGGTGTCGAGGTGGGGGGGGGGGAGTTCGGTATCGTCAGGTATAATATATGACTAAAAATGGGGACGAGACTTTAAGACAGTGGTATAGTGTACCACGGCCGTGCTTAACCAACACTATTAGAGAAGAGCAGTGGAAATAGCTGAGTAATCAATAGAATAACACAAATCAGTACTATTTATTATAAAACGTCATTTGGCCTACATAGCGGTTTTCTTCTTCTCTTTTGTTTTGTGTGTGTGTTGTTGAATTTTCTTTTTGTGGGGAGTGGCTGTTGGCCATCAATTGTCTGTTCAAACTTTGATATCTGTTTCCTAAACTTAAAAAAAAGTGTTTCAACATTTCCCCACGGAATACGTCTAGTCTCATCTGCCAAGAGTCTGCTGTCACGTTCAGTATTCTTATTAGGTCATCGTGACCCTATCTTGGCCTGCGTCTGACACTATTTAGCTATAGGACGCTGGAGATTAAACATGGTGGTCAAATTCAGTTTGCGCGCTTTCGGCTCCATTCAAATCGTATGCAAATCATAGATACGTGTAGATGAAAGAAAGTGTAGACTATAGACATTAATTTTATGGTGCTAATTTTATGATAGTATTTTATTGAATTTGCTTAATATCATTATAATATCTATACTGTTGTAAGATTCCTTTTCTTTGTGTTTTAAAGAGCCTGTTTTGTTTAATGGCACTACTAGAGTACATTGATTTATTAATCATCGGCTACTGATGTCAAACATTTAGTAATTTTAACACAGTCTTAAAGGAAGCTGGCTACTTTTTTCATTAGTAGAAAGATATCTTTTATATGCACTTTCCCAAAGACAGGACAGCCCATGCCACGGAATTTGATTTATCAGTCGTGGGGCACTAATTGGGACGTGGGAGGGAACCAATCCAATTAAAATTAGCTCTACTGGTCTACCAGTAGATCTAAGAGCATTGCGTGGACTCCCATGTCCAGGTGACATTTCATCTATAAATAACAATTTAAATATCGACCAATTACACTTCGCGTTTTATAGCGTTATTCGGGAACATACAAATTCTAAAAATATCGGGCGAGACTATTTATGCAATAGGCGAACTTGTTGGTCTATTTCAACATTAAAAAACAGGGTGAAAAGTGCAGTAATAAACTCTGGATTGTATACTAGTATAAACAGATTTTATGGCTCTACCATCACGATTTGTTTTCGTCTTGAAACGAATTTTATTTAACATTTTATATTGAAATTAGTTTCACCCGAAGCATTTCGTATACCCTCGGCATAATCCCGAATGTTTTCAAATTCTTTTCAAATCACTGGCATGATTTTGTAAGTAAGGGTTTGATTGGTCGAATGAAAGGTCAACTGGACATGAGCTCTAACGGGCTGCTGTTAGATCCACATGTAATAATGGAGCTAATTTTAATTAGATTGGGAGGGAACAAATACGAGAATATGCGGATGCATGTGCATGTTTGCAGTGAGTTTGTAATAGCGCAGCATCTACATGTGTCTTACACATTTTATTTGAGACAACACTGTGTATGATTTATATCAAATGACGATCTTCCACATTGTGTCTGGGATGTCGCTTTAAATTGGTGCAGACTCGCATGGGTGTCTGTCAAAATAGTGTTTGGTTCCACGAATCTCTGTCTAGTGCCTCGTCTACAGCAGGACAGGACAGCCATTTCCGGGGAGATCCTATAGGGTGTATACTACCAAATCAAATCCTATAGACGACAATACTAACATATGTGGCTAAAACTCCTTCCTGCAGCGTCTCAGTCGACATAAACGCCACGGATATAAATACTACCACCCTCACCCTTAAAGTGAATCAGAAAAAAATTGGGGATCAAGCTGCTCATTTCTGAGATAACGGGTAGCGTCTATGACTACCCTAGTTCCGCATAAAATTCGAGTACTTTTTTTTTACAGGTACCCCATACATGTTTCAAGTACAAGGCTACTTGACACAGTGGTACTAGATGAAATACAATTGCAAAAATGTTTTGCCTGGATGAAACTAATTTTTTTTACAACCAACACACTCACATTTATCACCAATCACAGGACTTTTGGTGTTCACTTCTCTATCAAAAGTTGGGTGCACCTCGAACTTTGACTCAGCCGGTTTAGTACTATCTTTACTGCATCGCTAAAAGCATCTATTGAAATTAACACATGCTATTGATTGCTACTGTCGCAATATCATGTGTGTTAATTTCAGTGGATGATTTGAATTCAATTGTTATGTTATGATAGCCAGTCTGATGATTAATACAAATGATACTAATGATATTGATTGCTATTGTATACATGATCTTAAAATATACTTACCTTGATATTTGTTGGGGGGTTTTCGCAGCTCTCTACACTTTTTTTTTTTTTTTTGCATACTTATATAATTTCTATTTTAATGTAAATAGTCATATTCATATAATTACCTTTGTTTAACATCCATTAACGGATGTGTGTGTTTGTGGTGGGGTGTCGTTAAGAATGCCTTCATTCCATCATAGCCATTGATGAAGTGAATACAATGAACTGTATGAGCGAAAGCGCCATAAATAACTTTTCTGCAATAGACGTGTTTATGTTTTAGACCTAGCATTTGATGATATGTGGGAAACAGAATACTTTACTGATGTTTGTTAATGGCATTTAACGATTGATCATGCTTTATTATCTACGTGTATTTGATACGTTAACGGTTTAGTCCTTTTAATCCTCTATAGTGCAGCTGTCTTATGGAACTTGTAGCTATTTTGGCGCAAATGTCTGCTATTAACTGAAATATGATTTTTTTTAAATATGTTTATATCCAATTAAGGTTCAAGGACATTGTCCTGGGCACACACCTCAGGTATCTGGGCTGTCTGTCCAGGACAGTTGGGTTAGTAGTTAGTGGTTAGTGGTTAGTAGTTAGTGGTTAGTTGTTAGCGGTTAGTTGTTAGTTGTTAGTGGTTAGTGGTTAGTTGTTAGTGGTTAGTGGTTAGTTGTTAGTGGTTAGTGGTTAGTTGTTAGTGGTTAGTTGTTAGTGGTTAGTGGTTAGTTGTTAGTGGTTAGTTGTTAGTGGTTAGTTGTTAGTGGTTAGTGAGTGAAAAGTCGTTAAACTGACTCTGGGTGAGAGCCGGTACCAGGATACGAACCCAGTACCTACCAGCCTTAAGTTCAATGGCCTAACCACTATACCACGGAGACCGACATTGAATATACTTTGATCTGAGGCCAATGAAATGTCCATGTTGCTGTTTTTGTTATTGTTTGTGTGTTTCATTGTAGTTTAGGGGTTTCGATATTTTTAAATTATTAGTTTGTGTTCTTGCTGGTTTTAGGGTTGTTTGGAGGTTGTATAGGATGTTGATTGTGTCCAGTATATTTAATGCCCCCGAAAATATAGGTATTTTTTAGGATCGTAGTCTTCACAGCAATATATTTGAGGAAATACTAATTACTGTATATTTTGACATTGCCGTATACACGTATGTACACATATTAGACTCATCACAATTAACGGCCTGAAGATTGTTTTATTTCTTTTCTTTTTTCTTTTTTAGTTACATATTATGTTAGTAAGTTTTGATCAAACATCATTTCAATAAGTTGTCCGAGTAAATCTTTGACCAAAAGTTTGTATATATAGTTTGTTTTCTTTAACGACACCACTAGAGCACATTGATTTATTAATCATCGGCTATTGATGTCAAACATTTGGTAATTCGGACATATAGTCTTAGAGAGGAAACCGCTACATGTTTCCATTAGTAGCAAGAGATATTTTATATGCACCATCCCACAGACAGGATAGCACATACCACGGCCTTTGATAAACCAGTCGTGGTACACTGGCTGCAACGAGAAATAGCCCATTGGGCCCACCGACGGGGCTCGATCCCAAACCGACCGTGCATCGAGCGAACGCTTTACCACTCGGCTACGTCCGGCCCCAAATTTTTGACCAGTGATGCATGAAAAAAATAATGCAAGTCATGGATTTATTTAATTTTGTACTATAAAGAAAAATGACAAAAACTTATTTACTGGCCCCTGGTTAATTTTATTGAGTATATATGAGTCTGGCTAATATTTATAGGATATTAAACGAGCTTCAATTTCGCATCATGTTTATGTCCCGAGTTAAATGCGTTTCAATTGTCACGAGATTTAGCCAAGTGGGACGTATCACTGTAATATGTACCAAGATATTTTAAACCATATGGGTAATAAAGCTAAATATTGTTAATGACTTTTGGGACATCGACAAAATAAATGAAATAACATTAAAACGAGAAACAAGAGGAACAAAGAAAAGAGAGAAAAAACACCTCATGTATACGTACATTTTGTACATGTGGTGTAACAAAGTAATATATAGAGGATATTTCATCTTTTTTGTCAAATATGATTTATATCTCATCGAGTGAAGTTTGTAATCATATCTCACGAGTCGCGCTTGTGCGCCGATTGTGATATGATTGCAAACTTCACGAGATGAGATATAAATCATATTTGACAAAAAAAAACATGAAATTATATATTTATTATATAACTTTTGGCATGTTGCCTTTATTTTTAAAATACTAGCAGCAAAACAGTTCCGGCTTCAATAGCTGAAGATAACACTTTCTACAGTGAAGATAACACATTTTAGAGTGAAATGGTGAAATTTTCACTGAGTGACTGATAACACTTTTATTTCACTGATATTTTAAGATATTTCACTAAATGTTATATAATAATGTATAGGTACTACATAAAAAGCGCAAAGAAAATTGATCATATAATAAAAACAAATACATTTTAAACAGTTTCTGAATTGTCTTTCATTGGCTTAGTTAAGTAAACACTTATTGTATTATATGCTAAGTATAATCAAACACCAAGTATAATTACAATTGTTTATTGTGACCATACACCCACCATTGTCAAACATTCACTGTAAATATATTTAAAAAAATGGAGGTATGGAATATAACACGAATTCGAACCACAAACTTTAGCAATTACTTCGTCAAATATCTTGGACATTTTTAAAGCCAAAAAAAACTAAATTAAAACCCAGCATGGGATTATATTACCAAAGCTGCACTTTCGAGTACATTTTATTATTTATGTATTTTGAAAAATAATCTTCCACCGTAATGTTTTTAATTATGTCATACGTCATTCTTCAACTGGTTTTAATAATTAATTTATGTCAAGGAGAACTTACATTATTATCTGTTTTATCATTCAAAATCCGGACGCTTGCCCCTGTTATCGTTTACAATGTATTAAAGCATGGAAACAAATTATACTTGCATGTTGTACACAAATTTGTTTTGTTTAACGACACCACTAGAACACATTGATTTATTAATCATCGGCTACTGGATGTCAAACATTAGGTAATTCTGACTCGTAGTCAACAGGGGAAACCCGCTACATTTTTCCTAATGCCGCAAGGGATCTTTTAAATGCACTTTCCCGTAGACAGGAAAGAACATACCACGGTCTTTGACCAGTTGTTGTGCACTGGTTGGAACAAGGAAAACACATGTTGTACAAATACAATCTACAATAACCCTTGATAGCGAGAACATATTATTTTACAAAAACTGTAGCTATGTTTGTATTTTGCATTACTAAATGATGTTATAATAATGCATTATGGTGACGCGAGATTACATAAAGGTTTATTTACTTACCTTAAGCTGCTAGCAGGAGATAATTAGAATCCAGGTAACACGCGGTGTGAAGTGCACACATTAATCACACTACAGTATAGATGTGTGGGAAGTTGTCACAGTTACGTTACATTTCAATATTCAGTGTTCGAATTCCTCATAGTTTGCAATATTATTACTTTTTAAAATATTCCTCATGTTTCGTAATATTTCAAATACCAGTTTCAGAAATTCGTTGCGTCTTCGATTCTATACAACTCTCGTGTATTCAGTATTGCAATATGTTACTGAAGTCATTCGTTCATACGATGGTGTTATGACGACAACGAATAACAAGTCTTCAATTACATTCCGTTTCGTATCAATACCGGATTCAGGCGAGCGTTCGCCTGTCTATCTCTCTTTAAAGGGTTGTCGACAACAGGTGTGATTATAATGTAATCAAATCCATCCAATGTATGCAGATGAGTAAAATACCAAAGGGTGGTCCTAGCAAATTTCAAAGGGATCGGCTTTGATGCTTTTCAAACAAAGGTCACGAATTGCAGAAGAAACGGAAGCAATTCCCGGAGGGCCACAGTCAGGAGATGTGCGAAACGTAATGACTCGTGATCCGTAATCCACCTGACAGAGAGGAAGCTTTGCCAATCTGTAATTATGCATATTCAGGTAAGTTCGCTATATGAGTGTCCGACAAATGGCCGTGTTCGTGCGAACACTCACGCCATGCGAAGACTACTGCAGCTTTTAGATCGTGTTGGTATTTCGGCTGTTCTCCTGGGTGCCATAACAGGGAATCAAATTGAATTTTATGTTCCACACTCAGCAAGACCTTGTTTTGTATCTTTGTTGCTCTCATTCAATCAATCAAAATATGGCTCAGTTTCTGTAGGCCTGTCTGCGTAATAAACCGAAGCAAGAGATATTAGGTGAAATATTAGTTACATCGGCTAATGCAAGATATTATCATCCGGCAGTGGGGGCACAAGCTATTTTTGTTTATTTTCATGTATATACAGTAGGACGAAAACACGTAAATTGTTTTCGAGTTCTTATAGGCTTGGGCCCCGTTCCACAAAGCGATCTTAGTCCTAAGATCCCCTTAAATGCATAGCTATCTTATGCACTTAAGGTGATCTTAGTGCTAAGATCGCTTCGTGGAACGGGGCCCTGATAATGAAATTTAAAATCGAAAATTATACTGCACAAGCATGAAGCAAGTGTTGATTGACGCATCTGCAAAGGAAATCTTCATATTTTCACAAGGTGTACTAGAAATATTAGAAATTACATTAGCACTGAAGTTAAAGCTGCAGTCTTTAGGATATTTTTTAAATATTTAAGCATTTAGAACAGACCATCCGGTTCTGTTTCATACCTACGACTCGTCGAAATTCATTATCCATGATTATATGTTCCCTACGCTTGTTTATTTTAAACAAACTTTCTTGCATGTCATTTTCCATTATTTAGCGGGCTCCCTTAAGTTGCTCGAATTTCTTGATTTGCGCAGCCGTGGTACTTAATGGGGCTGTATTAAAACTCCAAGACTTTTCTATATGTAGGGATGGCTGATGACGGGGATCCTAAAACCTTTTAGGGTGCCCTGCAGTTTGCATAAGTCTCATAATTGTAGTCTATACCAATGTAGCAGTTCTGCCATTTTATTTTACGGTCTGGGATCGATCCCCGTCGGTGGGCCCATTGGGCTATTTCTCGTTCCAGCCAGTGCACCACGACTGGTATATCACGACTGGGATGGTGCATATAAAAGATCCCTTGCTGCTAATCGAAAAGAGTAGCCCATGAAGTGGCGACAGCGGGTTTCCTCTCTCAATATCTGTGTGGTCCTTAACCATATGTCTGACGCCATATAACCGTAAATAAAATGTGTTGAGTGCGTCGTTAAATAAAATATTTCCTTCCTTCTCTGTGTGTGTGTGTGTCTGTCTCTCTCTCTCTCTCTCTCTCTCTCTCTCTCTCTCTCTCTCTCTCTCTCTCTCTCTCTCTCTCTCTCTCTCTCTCTCTCTCTCTCGTAAACTTGACCTAAGACATTTTTGGAGTAGTTTTCGGACAAGGGCTGTTAAAATATAAAAGGATAGTTTTCTTGGAGACAAGACGCCGCCCTACCTTTATGCCATGTGTGACTGTGCATACAGAAATGTCGAGATTGTAGAAAATAATAAAGCAAATTATGAAGGCTACAAGAAGACGCGATTCCCCCGGGACACTGCGTAACGCACTTCACATTGACACGCGAGGCTAATGAGATGATAACTGTGAGAAAATTAAACTCCACTCATCCAAAGATGAACATATGAATTTGACTGACTCATTAGAATTAACCAGGAGCAACCGAAGAAATTGGCGCGCGGGCAAAGTTGAAGCTGCGTTCAGCGACAGTGAGCAACGTAGCAACGCTAACGTTCGCGAACAAGTTGGCCGGTTCCAGATCATTCGGTTTAACGTGAAACGCAAAACTCATTTCTAAAAAGCGTTTTTTTTCACTCTGTGAGACCGATAGAGCTTAAACGTTTGTTTTGTTTAACAACACCACTAGAGCACATTGATATATTAATCATCGATATTTGGTAATTCTGACATATAGGTTTAGGGAAAACCTGTTACATATCTTCGTTAGCAGTAAAGGCATCTCCACGATAAGATCCGATTAAGTAGACAAGCCTTACGATTTCACCGGTTGCTATGCAATCGGTCATTTCCGTAGCTATTCTCGTACATGGCTTTCATATCGTGTAGCGTCGTCTTAATCGATCTTTTATACGCTTTTATTTCCCACAGACCAGACAGCACCTCCTACGATCTTCGATATGCCAGTCGTGTGGCACTAGTTGTGTCTGTTAGTTGGCACTAATAAGAGAATGGGTACCACTGAATGGATTCGATCCTGCACCACAGGCGATCGCTTTACCCACTAAGCTAAATATATGCATCTCTCTACCTACAGCCAGTGCACCACGACTGGTATACCAAAGGCCATACAGCCAGTGCACCACGACTGGTATACCAAAGGCCATGGTTTGTGCTATCCTGCCTGTGGGAAGCGTAAATAAAAGATCCTTTGCTGCTAATCGGAAAGAGTAGCCCATGAAGTGGCGACAGCGGGTTTCCTATCTCAATCTGTGTGGTCCTTAACCATATGTCTGACGCCATATAACCGTAAATAAAAAATGTGTCGAGTGCGTCGTTAAATAAAACATTTCCTTCCTTCCTCTCTACATATGCATTGTATGGTAGTATAAGCCATGTCCCTTGAAGAACTTCAACATTAGTGATGTTAGTTTCCTGTATCAAAAGTGTTTGCATGAAAGTTTAGTTTGTTTTGTTTAACGACACCACTAGAGCACATTGATTTATTAATCATCGGCTATTGGATGTCAAACATTTGGTAATTTTGACATAGTCCTAGAGAGGAAACCCGCAAATTTGTTTGTCTTAGTAGCAAGGGATCTTTTATATGCACCATCCCACAGACAGGATAGCACATACCACGGCCTTTGATATACCAGTCAGGGCGGGACATAGCCCAGTAGTAAAGCACTCGCTTGATGCGCGGTCGGTCTAGGATAGATCCCCGTCAGTGGACCCATTGGGCTATTTCTCGTTCCAGCCAGTGCTCTGCGACTGACGTAACAAAGGTCGTGGTATGTACTATTCTGTCCGTGGGATGGTGCATATAAAAGATCCCTTACTGCTAATCGAAAAAGAGTAGCCCATGAAGTGGCGACAGCGGGTTTCCTCTCTCAATATCTGTGTGGTCCTTAACCATATGTCTGACGCCATATAACCGAAAATAAAATGTGTTGAGTGCGTCGTTAAATAAAATATTTCCTCTATATACCAGTCGTGGGGCACTGGCTGAAGTATTTGTATGAAAACCAATGCATACATACAACATGTATATCATATAAAGTACAAACAAAGTGAACGACATAATCAAAATATTTTTATTATGACCATACACCTAAAACAACTTGGTACCAGAATAACACACAAAGACACAACATTCATGGCGTTATAACACGGAAGTCATGAAAAAGTATTAAAATATATTTGTTGTTCGGCGCGAAACACTTGCATATTGACACGAAAGCAATAGATAAACTACCGTTCATCTACCATTCGTTTGTAAAGTCTTGTTAAACAGAGGAATGTGCAATGTCTGTTACGTTTTACGGTATAAACACATTTCATTCACAACAAACAACACAAAAAACAGTCTTTTGGAGAAATGTCCCTACATAATATACATATTTAAATTCAATCCCTCAGTATGTGATACGTGGAATAAAAACTATAAAACCTTTACAATATTTAGCCGTACCCCAGTACAAGGCAAAATCGTATTCCAGTAAAAAAACAAAGTCTAAAAACTATTTTTATTAAGCTGAGATATGGTTATAAACACGTTCAGTCATCTTAAGTGGAATGCACTTCAAGAAACTATCCAATCACGTCCAGGATAAGAACGACATTCCAAGCTCATTGGGCAGAGTCAAGTTATTAATATATGCTTGGGAATGGTCGCTGGATATGTTATGTTATTAAGGTATGCTTGGAAATGGTCGCTGTCGGAATCATGTTATTAAATATGCTTAGAAATAGTCATCAACTAAATCATATTATTAAATATGCTAGGAAATAGACACATGCTGAATCGTGTTATAAAATATACTTGGAAATAGTCGCCGTCGTGTTATTAAAAGATGCTTGGGAGTGGTTGCCAGATATAACTAATCCTATTAAAGTGACTCTATATTGAGACCACTCTGAATAATACTCGTAGATTGTTTCTCTACAAGCCTCATCGGTGGTCTTAACAGAGAGTTTTACTGCGTGTTATATGTAATAGGCGATACACACCTCCATTATTCAGCAGACGATAGTTGTTGCTGAAATCTATCACACGTCAGAATCTCACTCACAGCTACTTTGCAGACAATGTCTTTAAACATCGTGGTGTCTTCAACAGTACCGTAGCTAGTACAATGGAAGCAGATGGGGAGACTAAATAATCCATTCCCACATAAACAACTTTTAATTGTTTTTGGTTCTTCGTACTACTCATCGATGTTCTACTTCATTCCACCCACTGATTTGTTCTTAGCTACGGTTCTGTTTAGTCTGTCAATAAGTGAATAAATCCATTACGTCTGGGTATCTCCCGTTTGGTTCATATCCACATCTAAGCTCACGTGGGCTGCATCTGATGCCGAGTCACTTACTGTTCCATACAGGGGATTGGAAAACCCTCCATCGCTCTCATTTGGCTTTGGAGATTTGCTAAAATGTGCGTATCCATTGTTACCTATTGAAATCTCCGAATCTTCTGCCATGTATTTGGCACTCTCGGACAACGGATCGACGGGATCCCCGTTCGCCATATTAAAATCAAACATCTGGTTCCTCATCGCGATGCTCCCGTCTAGAGTCTGTTCTATGACGTCGTCGTGGAATCGTTCGTGAGGAATCTCCGTTTTGGGAGTCTTCCTCATCTTCCAGAAGATGACTCCAAGAACTACAACAATTATCATCAACAGCAGGATGGGCACAGTGACTCCCACCACAATGTTCGTGTAGTTCTTTTTGGGTGAACTCGTTCCAACACCTTGCACTGTTGAAGTCCTTGTGGTGGCAGTAGTTGTTGTTGTTGACATTACCGTGGGTAGTGAACGTGTTGTGGATGCTGTAGTTGGTCTCAGAGTAGTCTGTGTTGTTGGTGTGGTTGACTGAGATGTAGTAGTTCTTCTTGTTGGTCTTGTGGTGCGGGTGGTGGTTACAGTTGATGTTTCAGGACTTGGTGGTGATGTTGTTGTTGAAGTTGAAGTTGTCGGTGTGGTTGTTGCAACGGTTGTTGATGTTGTTGGAGTTTGTCTGGATGTTGTAGATGGTGTAGAACGAGAGGTTGTCACTGTTACGGGTAGTGGGGTGGTCGTCACTGCAAATTGAAAACACAACAATGAAATGGATAATATACATTACAATAACAAGAACATACACGATTTGTGCACACTGAGGTATTATAGCCACAATGTATAAAAGTAATTTTAAAGGGACAGACGCTAGTTTTTAAACACTACAGCATATGTTTCACTGTTAGAGCCGTTTATGATCACTGAAATCAAACATTGCTTATATTTTATTCTTTAGATTATCCATTTCCGTACAACCGAAGTGTTTTTGGTCATCCTGTTGTTTTTTAATACCACAAAATGCATTTTTCATATTTTTAAAATCGCACGTGCGTCGGAGAAGCAGCGATTGTTGATTGAGTTCTGGTTTATTTTTTAAGGATATTTCCCGGTTTTAACGTTACAAACTCTTTTTTACTCTTTTGTAACTTTATCCAAATATGTTACAGGTTTGTAGTTTAAACTTAGTGTCCATTTTCACGAGTTGAAACTCGGGTCTGCGCCTTTAAGAGATCAAATGTACTGCTCTTATGAATGCCATGTTCCACTTCAAAGACTAATACATAAAAATACTTTGATTATGCGGGGTGTATTTTAAATATGTATGTTTTAAACCAATCAATAAAATATCATTTCATTTTTCATGGAGCATATGACATTCTATACTATGTGTAAATATTCCTGTTTTATTGGTTTTTACAAATAGCACATAGAAATAGAACATTTTAGCGACGAGTATATGTATATTAAACAGTAAGGTGAGGCCAATTATGTGAGCCATAAGCACAACAGGCCACACAATTTCATCAATGTACTGTTTACTTGTTAGGTAGAGATAAATGGTTGACCAAATATGTCTACCCCACACTATAACACCACTGTCCACATATCAAAATAGTGCTAAAGATAATACTCACTGACGGATCCAGAGATATTCAAAGGGGTCCGCCTTAAGTCCATTTTTAAAACAAAATAATCATCCACAATATACAACACTAAATTTCCCTTAAAATACAATTTTGGACATGTTTACTTAAAAATTTTCGAGGAGCATACCCTTAATACCACACCCCACACCACCCCACCGCACCCACAGCCACCCCGACTCTAGATCTCGCTCTCTTTGGGAGCTCGGCCCATTTGCCTTCGACAAATTCAAATTGCCCTTTTTAGAACTTGGTGACCCTCCTGTAGAAAATCCGCCACTGATAGTCGCCAACAACATTTACTTACTGAAGCATTCGACCCCGGCATCCTCACTGTGATTACAGTTGTGTGTCCCGAGCCCTCTGTTCTTGCACTGGGCGAGACTGGTCTCATTTCCGCGGCACTCCACGTTGTCCATCCAAATACTGCCCGAGCCTGGTCCATACACTGCCGCGGGGACCGCCCTACCTCCGTCATAGCCGAGCTGTCTGCAGACGACACCGGCGTCCACGTTGTCCCAGTAATCGTCACACACAGTCCCCCAGGCATTGGCTCCAGACACTAACACCTCAACACGGCCGCGGTCAGAGGACGGACCGCCAGATAACGTGACGTTCAGAACTCCTGAAATTGTAAAATTAAGTGCAGTGAAAGCCTTTAATTTTGTGGGCTTAAATTTTCGTGGTTTTGCTCAAATAAAATAAAATGTCGTTAGGTACTTAAATTCGTGTGTCGAAGAGGTAGAATCATAAATTCGTATTATGTGTATACATGTATTATATTTCCGTTATGTTTTTAATTCGTTGACTACACTAAACTACCAATTACACGGACATTAGAACGCAGCAATGTGATTTCACAGTATATGAATTCTATTTATGAATTTTGTTTAAACAATTCAGCAACGGAATATGAGAAGGGTGCAGGCGGAACAGTCTTAGTCTTCTCATACACGAAGGATCTCAGTCCTGACAATGATTCTTTGACTAGGTATTCAAATTGTATTTCAAAGACTAAATTGTCTGTCCCGGATCATGCCCCCCCCCCCCCCCCCCCCCCCCCCCCCGGCTATCCAGGGGCAACCTGGGACAGCAATGCTCGAAACCTTAGTAGTATATGAGCATGTTAAACCAATTCTAAGTCAAAGTCAGAGACTAAACACTACGATAAAATGCAGTATTACGATGAGTTGGGTTCTTACACAAGTTTAATCGTTATAAGTGTCAAAGGTTTGAGGTTTTGTTAATTTGAAGGGACTATAAAATTCGTTCTCTGTCTGGTAGTTAAACATTTTAAGTGTGAAAGGTCGGTAGACTTTGGGGATTGGTAATTTGGAGAGGCATTAAACTTTCTTCTTGTCATCTCCTCTCTCTCTCTCTCTCTCTCTCTCTCTCTCTCTCTCTCTCTCTCTCTCTCTCTCTCTCTCTCTCTCTCTCTCTCTCTCTCTCTCTCTCTCTCTCTCTCTCTCTCTCTCTCTCTCTCTCTCTCTCTGATAGTTAAACATTATAGGTTGAATTTACAAAGCCTGTTTTGACGTACACACGTATTTACAATGCTTAAACACTTGCGTTTAAGAAAAACAGGCTTCGGCTCTGTAAGTGTGAAAGGTGGGTAGAGTTGGGAGGGGGGATAATTTGGACGGGAAATACATTGTGTTCTCTCTTTATGCCAAGTCTAAAAAGTTTATTTCGTAAATAAATGTTGGCCACATACCTGTAGAACGTATGTGAATACTAACTAATGATGCTCTCTATAGCACCGATAACTGGAAGACACATATTTAGTATACTTACTGACATCTGTATTGAAGCACGTGCTGTATGCCTCTCCTTTACACAGGTAAGCGAGCAGTGTGGAGTTAAAGCCAGAGTTGAGACAGGTGAGCAGGCTGGGCTCGTTTCCGGTGCAGAACGCACCATTCAGGAAGTACTGGTTCGTGTCCAGCTTCTCCATTCCTTCTGCTCCTGGGATTCCGTCCTGAAAACCCAGCATTCTGCAGAACACTTTGGAGTTCTTGGTACTCCACGCCCAGGAGCAGACACTGCCCCATTTGTTATCATAGCCGATCTCTACTCGCCCGACAGCGTTGTCCTTACCTCCGTAAAGGCGGAACTGAAGCCCTGGAAATCAAAGATAGGGATAGTGTAACAACATCTCAACACAGTTTAGACTACAGCTGTTTTGTGTCTAACATACGCTAATTTTAGCAATTGAGAGAGAGAGAGAGAGAGAGAGAGAGAGAGAGAGAGAGAGAGAGAGAGAGAGAGAGAGAGAGCGAGAGAGGGGGCGGGGGGGGGGGGGGGGGTAAGGAGAGATGGTAGGAGAGAAAGAGGGTGAGGAAAAGGACACCGTCTTTGCCATACTGGTACTTACCCATAGACGTGACATGTAAAGAAGATATATTATTTTGGTCCAGAATAACTTTTTTCTGGATCAAACATATACGTTTGTACAATTACTTAACACATTTTACATTAAAAAAACATACATGATTCATAAGTGTACGACTGAAATTTGTATAGTTTCTATAATACAGTTTTCAAAATGGCTCCGTATTTCAATATATCATAAATGTCACTCTGAGAAATTATCAAGTTCACTTCTTATATTATACTATTACAGTGCATAGTGGCAGGAATCGAAAACATATCACAAATTCTGACACATGGCCTCGGCAGTCTGTGACGTTAACCTAGCTGCCAATCGGGACATCTATACAAAAAAATAATTAATACCCATTGACCCATAGACAAGATCAGTATTGCCAAGCACTTGTTTAGAAGGTAATGTAAGACAAGATTCATCAGTTGAAAGTTTATTAATTATTTGAGAGAAACTTCAGTTGCCCTCACTTTTTGTTAATGTGGACATGGTGGACTAGTTATGGCCCATGAACTGTGTTGCTTTGTGAACTAGTGTACTAATATACATAGCTCAAGTATTGGACCATAACTCAACCCAGAAACATTTTATTATTATTACTCAAATAATAGTCTGCTAGTTACTGAAGTTGGAAATATTTCAGCTAAAATGGTGTCATATGTTAAAATTAATGCCTAGAAATCCAATTTGCTTCTAACTATTTTTACCTAAACACTGTGCATCACATCATTGGTGCTTTGATTTCAAAGAATGAAATGTACTAAAAGAGGGAATTTTGTAAAGTAATGTGAAACAAACATTGTTGTCAAAAAGGTATATGCCCTTCTAAGGCCAAAAATAAAAGTCGGTCTTTAGTCAACCAGTTCCTGAATTGATGCGTTTTTTAAAGCATGGATTGCACAGAAAAGGTGGGTATATTTGATACCGAAATAAGGGGCATATTTAAATTGAAATCAGAATGCACGTCCTAGTTAATGCGCGGTGGCATGTTTTAACTTCATAGTAAGAAAACCCCAGCAAAAATGGAGGTCATAGCGTGGAGGGGTGGGGGAATGTTGACGTGCGAGAGTCAAAATCGACCAGAGACCAGAAATTTATTTTATTTGGCCTAAGTTAAAAAAAAAAATTAAAACCCCATTACAAATAAAAACGTCTGTGTTATTAATGAATGTACAAAACTCTCCCTCTAAGAAACAAAACATTGCATAATCCATTTCTGTTACACACAAATAAATTCAGGTATCCCATTTTGTTTTGTAAATCACCTGTTATTTCCATGTAAATGACGTTCTAAATTTATTGCACGAACGAAAACTAGATTACACAAAATTAGCTTTGCGAGAGCAACACGCGAAGGAAACAATTGTTCTCGCAATATTCAGAGGCCTAAATGCCTACCTGTTTTGTTGAAGCAGATGACACCAGCATCATTGGCATCGAAGCTGCAATTCTTCACATCTGAAGTCTCGTCTCGCTTGCACTCGGCTAAGGTAGACTCCGTCCCCACACACTGGAAGTTCCTCATCAGCATCGCCTTCGTGTTCTTCACAATGTGCAGATAGGCCACGCCGCCTTTGTATCCAATCTGGCGGCAGGCTACGTTGGCGTCGTGGTCATCCCAGCCCTGCATGCAGACTCGTCCCCACACTCCATTCTTCTTCACCTCGATGATGCCGTGGTAGCTGCGGCTGAGGCCGTCGGAGGCAAGCTTCATGTCAAAACCTAGAGCCAGTAGTATAGACTTAATGTTCGCCAAAGTTCAACATTTCTTTGTTTATTTTCATATTGGAGCCTACCAACAGCTCTGTCCCAGTCTTTTAATGTTATGTTTCTCGTACGAAGTTAATTTGTGTTAACCGTATGCGGGCTGTAGGAACAGGGGACGGGGGGTGGAGAGAGCATTTGCCCTCCAATCGAGGACGAAAATGTACGGGGGGGTTCTGGTCCTAACCTATATAAATAAAAGTAAAATATGGCTGCTCCCCCACCCCAGTGGAGGCTGTGACCCCCACCACCCAATATAGGTTGCCCCCACCCCCATCCGGATATCGTTACAACGGGCCTGGTGTGTTGAGTGAAAAGTACCACATGCAGCAATAACTGCAGGTGAATTTCATGTTCAACAAAATTAATCATCTACACAAAGATCTGCTGCATGTGTTCAAAAGGTTTTCTTTTAACGACACCACTAGAGCACATTGATTTATTAATGATCGGCTATTGGATGTCAAACATTTGGTAATTTTTACTTATAGTCTTAGAGAGGAAACTACATTTTTCAATTAGTAGCAAGGGATCTTTTATATGCACCATCCCACAGACAGGATATCAAATACCACAGCCTTTGATTTACCAGTCGTGGTGCACTAGATGGAACGAGAACTAGCCCAATTGGCCCACCGATGGGGATCGACCCTAGACAGACCGTGAATCTGGCGAGCGCTTTACCACTGGGCTACATCCCGCCCCTGTATGTGATCAATGCAAAATAGTGTATATTTTCGGGGGTTTTTTTTGGGGGGGAGGGGGTGTTCTAATTTTATCAGTATCTGCTTCGTCATATTAGGCACAGACATAGTGTTCGATGTCTGTTGTATTCATTAGTATGGTGTTTTGGTAAATGCACTTACATATAAAATATATTCACTGACCCTTAAAACTGTTTTGAATAGTATATAAATATTGATATTTACAATATTAGCAGTCAAAGCATTTTCTTAATATTACAGTACAAGAATAATAAGGAATATAGCTAAAGTGTTTATTGTTAATAATGACATAAGAAACAGTTTTTTTAAAAACTTTACACGTTCGAATTAATGCCACTAAGATGCCAAAAGAAACTAAGAACTTAACACATCAAACTATGTCGGTATATATTTTGATATGAACTAGACAGAAGAAAACTGAATCTTTACATTTTGTAATTTCAAATTAATACAAATTTAAAAGAGGAGAGTTTATATTTTAAATATTTCATGTATTTATAATTTAGACTGTGGAGATTATGTTTTTATATTTATTTGTGGTATTTGTTTGTGGGGTTTTTTTTTTTTTGGGGGGGGGGGGTGGGGGGGTTCTTTGTTTCTTGGGGGTTTCGGATATTTTTAATTGTTCTTGGGGATTTTTTTGTGGTTTGTTTGGAGGGGTTCCCGAGTATAATTACCTGTATCATTAATTTTCGTCTTGGAACAAAACACAGATGCGTAGTGGTTGCTCGGGCACGTCCCGGAAGTCTGCAACTCGCAGTTTTTGATATCGCTCTCAGATCCGCCACACCGGATGCTGGTGTACAGAATGGGTCCTGAAATTTTTCCGAACGCTGATCCCTGGATGGCTCGTCCGTCGGTGTAGTTGTGGCCGAGGCTGCGACATGCAACCACCGCTGCCTTGTCGTCGAAGCCGCTGTCACACACACCCACCTTGGATCCATTGCTGGTGAACAATTCCAATCCGCCCATGACAGATCCATACTTTTGGTTCAGACGAGCTGCAGCAATAGATTATTACCAGTACAGCTCACACGCAAGTGTAATAACTTTTTTATTATCCATATTATTATTCTTATTATTTTATGAATAACAAGGCCCGTCTCAAACGATTTCACCCACAACTAGGAGACGACTAAATGAGTCATGCAAAGTCGTTTCTATGACTGGGGATGCAACGTCCTGTTATAACGTCGCTTCCCAGTACACTTGATATTACAGGTGTGTTTCATATGATTTTTATAAACTCATTTGTGTTAAACCATGTGGATAATAATACGGAATCGAATAATGGTTCAGGGTGGAGAGGAAATTACCAATGATGCATGTATGTTACAAAGGAAACATTAATGGAAAAAGTCCTAACATGCACAGGTGCACGTGCAAGTAATTATGAAGGGTGGGGGTCTAGACTGTGGCGACAGAAGTTTCAAAGGGATTCCACTCATCTTACCACAGAATTTTGTTTTATAATTTCTTGTGCAGGGGAGGGATCGATTCCCGAAATCCACCCCATGAACATGCGCCTGGTTATATTAGTAACACACTTAGCTGTACTACTGTTTTACTTATCATTGGCGTACTATTACCCTGCTATTCTTCTGCATGTGTTGCTGTACAATAATGTAGGTGCTCAATCAAATTAAAACCGTCTCCATATAGGAAATATATTTGCTAAGGTTTGCGTGCACATGTCTTATTTATTCACCCTAACCCCATATATGAACACTTTTTGTTTACAGCCCCTTGAGAACTTAATATCCTTAAATTAATATTCATATGTTAAAGTGTCCCCTCCACCAATATTGAGATTCAAAACTAAAATACTGTTTTTCATGTATCTTTATTTGATCTCAGCTTATTGTGTCTAACATAATAAAAAACCCAGCATAAAGATAGAAGTTAAAGTTTGTCTAACGACACCATTAGAGCGCATTGATTAATTAATCATCGGCTATTGGATGTCAAACATTTGTTAATTCTGACTCGTAGTCATCAGAGGAAACCCGCTACATTTTTCCTCACAGACAGGAAAACACATACAACGGCATTTGACCAGTTCACTGGTTAGAACGACAAAAAAATCAGTTGAATGGATCCACCGAGGTGGTTCGATCCAGCATATAGATCAAACAAAAAGTGTACATACCACTCTTATAACAGAAAACTGATGCATCATCCTGATGGTCGGAACAAGGGAAGATGAAAGGAAAGGTCAGCGAGGGTTGAGAATATCTTCCCTTGAATCCTCTGTGAGGACACTGGTGCAGCGTCTTCTCCTTGCCAGTGCACTGCATGTGGCTCAGCCAGATGGGACCAGTGCCTTGGCCATAGCGAGCCCGAGTGAGGCCCTCCCCGTCGTTGAATCCTAGTTGGCGACAGAAGACCATCGCCTCGCGGTGGTCCCAGTAGTTATCACAGATGGTGCCCCATTGGCCATTGATTGCGATTTCAACACGACCAAAATAGTTGCTGCCTCCTCTGAGACGGTATTCGATACCTGATGTTTAATAACAAAATATTAACCATCAAAATAGCTGTCTTCAGGACATATATTGCTTTATAAGGTAATTTTTTCAACCATGCATTCCTCCTCTGAGATGTATTGATGCCTGGTGTTTGACAACACATTATGTACAGTCAACATAGCGGTCTTCAACAAGAGTGTTTCTTAAGAAAAGTGTACATACAAGTATTACTTTATAAGGTAATGTTTTTCAACCACGCCCTCCAATATACTTTGTGTGTGAGTTTCTGATGTTTTATAACATACTTAAATTGACAGAAATTATGTTTTTCAAATAAAATACCACTGTATCATATATACTCTGATGGTATAAAAAAAACGTTAGAATATGTGGCGCGGTGTAATTTTTTGAATGGAAATGACGTCACACTCGAATGACGTCATTTTGGATGTCCTTACATCAAAATAAAGTTATGCCTAACGTTTTTTGTTTTCTGAACGCTGGACAGCTTTCAGTGTCAAATTGCCATTGAAATGTTTTTATTTGATGACTATGAATTCATACGTCAATCATGGAGTGTCACCCAAATACGTTTTTTTAGACCTTGACTAATTTACATCTAATTTGCAAAGTTATCAAATTCGTAAAGTATGTTATCTGAAAAATATCACATACTTTGATTGCACTGAAAATGTAAGATATTATATATATATATATATATATATATATATATATATATTTGTTGTTGTAAGTAAAACAAATTCTACACAGTTCTAATTAAACATTAACAATGCTTATACCTGTTTCGTTATAGCACAAGACAGACGCTGTGTGACTCTTTGCACAGTCGCCCAGGTTCATCCTGCCATCATGGGGGCAATCCATGAGGCTCTGTTCACCTCCCGTGCAGTTGACCGAACTGAACCAGAATGGGCCGAGATCGCGATCTGGGGTGTACGTGTCGACATGAGAGTGCTGGTAGGCAACACCTCCTCTGTATCCCTGGCTCTTACAGTACACCAGGGCGTCGTTGTCGTCCCAGTTACGGCTACAAATCCGACCCTGTGCACCCCAGTGAGTTACTCTGAGCTGCCCTGAACCCTTAAAGGTTCCATCCAGTTCTATGGTGTATGCTGAAAGCACGATAAGATGGTACCAGTGTTACTGATCATGCATGCGTGTGTGTGTGTGTGTGTGTGTGTGTGTGTGGAAAACATTTAAGGCTCTATGTTATTGATTATGGCCCGTAACTCAACTGAGAATTATAATTTATTGGCAAAACTATCATTTATTAATGAGTTTTCAAGCGCAGATGGAGTGGTACTTGTTCTATATGTTAAAAGTTAATGAAAAGCCTCAAGCATACTGTACCAATCTGCAGTCCATGTCGTAATTTCTTATTTCAGGGCTTATGGCCAACATATCGATTACCATAAATTTACAATCTGGACGTCAAGGCCGTTAATATACTTAAAATTCCTATCTATGCACAAATCAGTCAAAGAGATGTTTTGACAGTCTTGACTGCAATTATGAATAACTTTTTTGTGCTTTGTATGACTGCCATTTATCAAAACTATATACATCATCCTTAAGTTCTTAACTTGTCAGGACAACTACCTAGAAACATGAACAACTTGACCATGAAACTTACTGGAGTTATTAAATTCCGCCGGTGTCTTGGAGCAGACGACAGACGCGTAATAGGGGCTGGTGCATTTCTCCTCGACGATGCACTCCGACACATCAGTCTCGTCGCCGTTACACCTCATCGTGATGTTCTTCAGGATGGACGTCGAGGGTCTGGTGGCTCCGTACGCCGAGCAGCAGATGGCTCGGCCGTCCAGGAAGCCCAGCGTCTGACAGACGATCCTCGCAGACTTGTCTGTGAAGCCCTGGTCACAGACTCGGTGCCACGTGTTGTTCCGGTTCAGTAAGACGGCGCCGTGCTTCACAGACCGTCCAACGCCAGTGCTGAGCTTCACTGAAACGAAAACCAAATGTTTTAAAGGGACATTCCTGAGTTTTCTGCAATGTTTAAGATATTACTGACTGACAGATACTTTTTAACGATTGTAAATGTAATTACATATCAAATATATTTTTCTGCACAAAATATTAGTGGCTGTATATTAAACGTGTTTCTGGTCGTTATATTTGTACTGTGTTAAATTTCATTTTAATTTTTAAAATATAATTTTTTCGTACGTACGAAATTATTTCAAGACAAAATCCAGTTTGGGCTTCTTACACATATTAGGACGACCAGAAACACACTGAATATACAGACACTGATATTCTAAACAATAAAATATATTTAATATGTAAGTTTAATCGTAGAAATATTTTATTAGTTGGAAACATCTTACAATGCATCAAACTCAGGGATGTCTCTTTAATAACACCTTAGGTGATAGGTGTTTGTTAGGGAGTTCAGCATAGTAGTTGTGCTGCAGTAACTATACACCAAAGTTAAAAAAAATTAACCATAACTAAATTTAAATTAACATATGGAAAGTATTTCTTTACTTTCTATTAGACCTTCTTGCGAAAACACCCCACACGTGGTACTAAGGATCAACTGATGTAGTAAGACAGTATCGTTTGAATGTGTGCTAAAAGTGCCAAGTTTATTCAAACATGAGGACTAGCTGCCTAGAGAGCTCCGCTACTTAAGAAACAGTTATGTATTGACGGCTTCTCGCTAATTCGTATATTAAAGTCAGTGATGTATGATAATTATGATCCCTTGATGCTTATAGAATAATGTAGCGATTTTCCTCTAAGACCACGTCACAATGACCAAATGTTTGACATCCAGTAACCGATGAATAAAAAATATGTGTTCTCTGGTGATTGCGTTAAACAAAACACATTTTAATTGTTTATGTATGTGTTTTACATCTAGACACAAACACAATCATATCACAGTCGAATACCTGACGTGTAACAGAAAGCTCCGGCATCTCTTCTATGACCAGTACAGGAACTGGTGGTGGCGGCCGTCCAGCCTTCGTGGGGGCAGTCGTTGAGCTGTTTCTCCGTGCCCTGGCACCTGATGTTCGCCTCCCACACGTCCCCCGTCCCTGTCGTGTTGAACTTGCCGTATATCGGGTCACCGTTCACGAACCCAAGAGCCCTGCAGAACACCTGGGTCTCCTTCTTGTCCCAGTACCGATCACAGAGAGTCCCCCATTTCCCGTCAATCGCTACCTCAACTCTACCCCACTGGTCCCCGCCATCAACCAGTCGGTAGAATATCCCTGATGGTAAAAAGAGTCATATTGAAATATATTATTATGCATGGAAGAATTTTCTAGGTTTCATGTTTACCATGTGTGGGATTTGCATGTGAACACAACCATTAGAAGTGTGATAACAAATGGTAATTTTGACTCCAAATTTGCACTGGACTAAATAGTTTATAAATATGGTGTTCACAAACCCTTGGTTGTTGGTGGTTGATGAAGAACTTAATGTTGTCAAAATGGCATAAATCATTTTATTACATACCTATTCAATCTTTACTATAGTGATAAAGACATTTTGAAACCGTGTGATAAATTTATTTCGTATCACACGTGTGTGATCTGGACTGGAAATTTTAAATGGGGAAATCCCTTTTTATTTTTACTGCAGTTAGCGCCTTTTATTTACTGACGTCATATATGATTTACAAATTACGTCACATCGTATTTAAAACATTACACAAGGCTGCCGCAGAGTATGATTTTTAACGTTAAGTAAACCCATGAAAGGAGTTTTGATCATAGATTTAACAAAGTGTTGTTATGACGTTAAACTAAAAGCCGTTTTTGTAAAACATAAAAAGGTATGTAATAAATACAGAACTTCACATACGTTGTTTTCGCTTCCTATCTATTGCACTCGTTTATTTTTCGAAAGAGCATACTACTCGACCGCTACGCGGTCTCGTGATATATATTCTTGCGCAAAATAAACTCGTTCAATAAAGAGGACGTAAAAACAACGTATGTGAAGTTCTGTATATATATATTATAATTTATAGAAATTAATTCAAAATGGCGCAAAATTCTTTATTGCTAATCATAACCAAGCTGATACTTTTGTTTTTCACTGGCCGAGACTGAACAGAAACATTTTATTGCACAACGAACAAAACGATTGGCACACGTTTGATAACTTACAAGGCTTTCTACAAGATATTACAAAACTATTTCATTATACTTGTTTACATATAATGAAACATATTACAAAAATTCTAATTACCTTCAGTATTGAAGCACAAAGCTCCTGCAAAATGATCACCACTGCATTTCTTAACGGATCCAAGTGGGACAGTAAGACACTGAGACAGGGAAGTCTCACTCCCAGTACAGTTGACTTCTGAAGTCCAGTAAGGTCCCGTGTAGCCGAAGTATGAGAAGGAAGACTTGTAGTGGGTGTACGAAATACCGTGAGTAAAACCAAGTTGGTGACACGTAACCTCAGCATCGAGGTCATCCCAACCACTGCTGCAGATACGGCCCTTCACTCCCATGTAGTTCAGTATCACCTCTCCTGTGTAGGTAGATCCTCCCTTAAAGCCGACGGTAAAATCTGAAAGTTAAAGAATGATAACTTGTTTTGTAAAACGTGTATTGGGGAATAGAGGCAAAACAATATTGCCTAATAAAAATCGTATCTCTGCACAAGGCAGAGTCGAAAGGAAATCATAAGCAAAGTCATGATTGCGTCCATGATCCACGATCAGGTACTCATTCATTGGAGGACTGCCACAATTGCGTGAGATTCGTAACAAGACGTTTAATCGCTTAGTCTGTGTGAGGACTGCCACTTCCAGAACCAGCTAAGAAAACCAAAACTTGAACAGGATAGAGCTCAATGAAATATATAGAGCTGTGGTGTCATCCTTATATATAAACAGGATAAGGGTAGACAAAATATATTGGGCTATCGAGAAATATGATTTATTTTTACATCAAACATATCTAATAGTCAATTTTTAAAAAATACTTTTTCAGTTAACTAATGTATTTAACGCGTCAGATATCTAAATATTATTTAATTAAATAGCTTGTCGTCTGCAATATATCAGTTACTTTATAACTGAACGGTTGCGTGCAATCGAATTCCAGAACTTATAGAATTGAATATGCAATCTGTGTACCATCAAAGGGCAAAACATTATTGCACTTGATATAAAATCTTATTTTAGAGCTAAAATAATGGCTGTTATTGATTAGTGTGTTCAAAATCAGCAGTTTATCAACCATTACGACAGTGTTGATGCCCATAAACGTATTTCCTTTAATAACTCACTGTTTGTTCTTGTTCCATTGTAGCAGACGACTGAAGCATAGTTTTGTCTCGAGCATTTGCTGCGTCCTTTAACAGACTTCTTAAAATTGCAGTCGAGGATCGATCTCTCGTTGTTAGTACACTGCACCTGTTCTATGAGGGCCTCGTCGAAGTTGAATCCGTATGGACTGCAGCAAAGAGCGATTCCCTTCTCATGTCCCAGTTCTCTACATACAGCGCCTATGCAAAAGTGAAAATGATGTATTTAACACTAGGATGCGTAGTAGTTGTTTATGTTCAACGACACCCCAGCACAAACATGATATGATCATAAATGTATTTGTAGTAGGGTACTATTTAAATCAAGAAACTAACTAAATATCACACAGAAAATAGTGAAAAGTGTTTATGAGGACTAAGTACTTTTAGTCACTCATTTTGTAAAGAACCGCAAACAGGAAATGCAGCTGTTTTGGAGAATTTATTAAGAACTAGACCATTATAATTTGAAACTGTCTATCGTTCTTAACTTCGTATATCAGTTTTGAGTCTAATATAACTTTTCATGCATATTCATGCATATTACAGCATGTTATGAAAGCGTATATCTCTTATCATTTCTTAATTTCCTATAGCTGTTTTGAGAGTAATATGACTTTTTATCCATGTATGCATACAGACGTCTTGATTTTAGTTAAAGTTGCAGTTAACTAATGTGCTGAATATTCATTTTACTATATGTGTAAATGACATAATGGAATAGTGTTGTTATCTGTTTTATTAAAGGGTGATATATCACCTGCAGCATTATCATCGAAGTTGTCTGCACACACTACGCCCCATTGTCCATCGTGGTAAACTTTGACAATACCACTGCTGTCATTCTTTCCTTTGTCCAACCGCACTAAAACAAAGAACATACTGAGTATGAGACATTTATGTAAACTTTTTTATTATTGATTTCACATTATACGGGAAACATGCTTTCAATTTCACGCCCTGTGACCATTGGAACCAATCAGAAACTAATTTTCGGTAATTTTGATAATGTTAGATTATAAAGGGTAAGTGATTTTCAGCTGCACGATTTTGCTAACATAAATAACATCCAGAGGCCTGTTATTACAGCATGTTATGAAAGTGTATATCTTTTATTGTTTCGTAACTGGGATAATAGTTTCTTAATTTGGATTGTTTCTAGCTTTACTTTCACAGAGGTAGCCCATGCAGAGACTATACATTAAATATTATTTTGATTACGTATGTAGCGGACTGTTCTAATATTTGTAGTATCTCAGAAAACGAAAATTTCTTTTATACTTCTGAAAACGGGGCGGGATTTAGCTCTGTCGGTTGAGTGCTCGCTTGAGGTGCTAGCGTCGCAGGATCGAACCACCTCAGTATCTCACTTTAAATTTTATCACAGTATAACTGGTATATGTATAGCTGGTTGAAAATTCCTCGATACAGTCCCAAAATCGCTGATCAGTCAATTGTTTAGAAAATATCAGGATGATTTCTAATATAGCTGCATATTAATATAGATTGTTATGAGCAAATAACTAATGCTAATTATATTATGGATCATTATTCCATCTTTACGTTGCTGGATATATTTTAAGATTAGTAATTTCACAAATTATGTAATAAAAACAGTGTGTACTGACGGGATTAGAACCTACTGCACCAAATCATATATAACATATGACAGTCCGTGACATCAGTTACATGACCAATTGGGACATAAGCTAAGATGAAAGTTAGATTTTTTTTCTGCACAAGAGCACATATATTTATTAATCATAGGCTATTTATTGAATGTCAAACATCTAATAATTTTGAAACATAGTCTTCAGGGGAAACTTGAACTTGTTTTCCATTTGTAAGGCATCTTTTATATCCAAATGGATCCAACAACCGAAGCATCTTAGGTGAGCGTTCTACCGACTGAGTTCGATCGCGTCTTTTCGACACAGATGAATATCAAATTAATTGTAGTTGAGATCAATACTATAGGGTGTATAACCAAATCAAATCCCAATAGTAACATATGTGGCTGAAATTCCTAACTGTAATGTATCAATCGACATGTACACCACATATATAAATACTATCACCCCTCACCCTTAAAGTAGATCAGAAACAAATGGGGGATAAGCTGCTCATTTCAGAAATAATGGGTACGTCTCTGACTACCCTAATTCCACACAACATTTGAGTACTTTTTTACAGGTACCCCATACATGTTTCAAGCACAAGACTACTTGAGACAGTGGTACTAGATGAAATAAAATTGCATATTGTTTTGCCCACTCTCACATTTATCACCAATGACAGGACTTGTGGTATGAACTGCTCTATCACAAGTTTGGTGCACTTCGAACGTAGACCCAGCCGGATGTTATTTGGTTTAGTAATGCCTGTACAGCATATAAAAGGTATGTTTATAAATGCACTCACCTGCTCTGAAACATTCAACAGATGCAGCAAAAGTCGATGATATGTATCTGTTGCGCTCGGGATCCCAGGTAGCTTTACAGTGATGGAAGGCTGTCTCGTTGCCCTGGCACTTCACATACGAGATGACGATCGACTCTGAAGACCTCCTGGGGTTAGACGTGTACATAACCTCTCCTCCCACGTAACCTAGAGTCTTGCAGAAAACAGATGCCTCTGTCTCGCCGAAATTTAGTCGCGAAATGAGACCCCACTTCCCTTCAAAGAACACCTGAGCGGATCCTCTGTTAAACGACCCCGGAGCCAGACGATATTCGATTCCTCCTAGATAAAACACCAAACGAGCAATTTGTCACTATTATTTTTTTCAGAAACTGTGTGTATGAATGTGCATGTTAAACCTTAATATTCTGAATTTGAAAGCTATACAAATTAAATTTGGTTTCAATTTAAAGGGACATTCCTGACTTTGCTGCATTGTAAGATGTTTCCAACTAATAAAATATTTCTACGATTAAACTTACATATTAAATATATTTTCTTGTTTAGAATATTAGTGTCTGTATATTCAATGTGTTTTTGGTCGTCTTAATATTTTTTTATTTTTTTTATTGTCCCAGATCACAAACATAGCAGTGTCAGGGATGGGAGCCCCAAATCACTGTTGTACATATAATAAATATACAACACATATATCCATACACAAACAAATACGCACACACGTACCCAGATGTCCTCCGATACATACACATATGTACATACATAGATTCGCACATATATACACATACATATATGCAAAAAGGCATCAATGTAAATGGGTACAAGAGTCGTAATTGGTTTAATCTGGGATATTATAAAGAGAAGAGAGAGGATAAGAAAGAGAAAAAAGGGGTAGAAGACGAGATACGGTTATACGTGAGGTGTATGTTTATTTTTCTTGTTTTCCGCTATCTCCAAACAAGCCATAGACAAGAACAAACTTAAGCTAACATCATATATTTAATTTAATCGTTATCATTAAATAAATTAGCCCATGGAGCCCATTGTTTATTAAACATTTCGTATTTGCAATTTTTATATAAAATAAACCTTTCTATTTCAAACTTTTGCTTTAACAGATTTTTAACAACTTTGATTTCTAAATAAAATTTTTTTATTAATATTTGTAAGAGGCCCAAACTGGATTTTGTTTTCAAATAATTTCGTAAGAACGAAAAAAACCACGTTTTGGAAATAAAATGAAATTAACCTAGTACAAATATTAAAGCGATCAGAAACACGTTTAATATACAGCCACTAATATGTAGAAAAGTATATTTGATATGTAATTACAATCGTTAAAAACTCCTTTTTAGTCGATAACATCTTTAAAAATGTAGCAAACTCAGGAATGTCCCTTTAAATGGTTAATTTTGAGCTTTGATATTAAACATCTATTGTTTCAGAATTAGTAGTTCTTGGAAAATTTGGCTTATCTAATACTCTATATCAGGGCATCAAGCATATTGAAATAGATGCAGTTTCGTCTAAGGCAGAGTCTTGAGACTATACTGAATAATTATAAATACGGGCCCATACACTTACGTGGGGAGGGTCAGTGGTAGTAAAATGCAGAAAGAATGGTCTTAACTGTCGTGGACATCAAAAGTACTACAAATACTACTGACCTTAGGGGACATTTTTGTTCATTACGTCATCATAAAATGTATTTTAATAAGTGTTTAATTATTGGGAAAAAAAGAGATAGAAAAATTAATTGGCGAGAAAGTTGACAAAATTAAAAGGACGATATGTAAATGGAAGGAAAAACAAATGATTTGTAAACAAATAAAGGAGAAAAAAAAGAAAGAAGAAAAAGAATGAAGAAGCAACTGTAAACAAATACAGCAGAACATCAAAACGAACTCACTTGCAGAATCCGTGCAAAGAGCTGATGCCCCTTTTCTAGATCTGGAACAACCATGGGCACCATCGAATCCATCATGGCTGCATGCAGATAGATTTCCACTTCGGTTGCTGCATTTCACATGGCCCATTATGACCGGGAATCCGTCCTCTAGGTCTGTTGGTGCGATGGCGACCCCGTTGAGGTATCCCAGCTGTCGACACGCCGAGGCGGCTTCACCATCGCCCCAACCATGGGCACATATTGATCCCCAGATATTGTTTCGACTGATGTTCACAAGACCAAAGAAGCTGTCATGTGAAAAGGCAAGTCTGAAACCTGTAAATAATAATACTTGTATACCTAGGCATACATTGGCCGGGATAGTCCGTTACATGCGTACATACCTGATTAGAACACAAACCATTTTTGGGGGTAAAGGACATTTTTTGTATGAACGAATTTTACCAAAGCAGTTTTCTTGAAAACAACATCCAACTCCCATCACATGAAGTAGTAGCCTAAATGTTTATGCGTGTAAGCAAATGATGAAAGTTTAATTTGTTTTCAACGCAGATAAATTCATATGAATTAATCCTTATTTTATTCATGGTGGAAAATGCCTGCATCAGTGTGATTTATGTTGCATTACCCCAGACTAACTGAACTATACATACCATCTTCAAATGGTTCCTTTCTGCAGACAACAGACACGTAGTTTCCACTGGAACATTTTGTCATGTCAGTCTTGCACGATGCCAGATCAGCCTCATTTCCAGAACACTGGATGCTACTCACAATGGACATGCCTGTAGGTATGGGGCCCAGAGCGGAGCAGCACTGCCTCTTGCCGTGCTTGAAGCCGAGCTGTCTGCAGGCAACATCCACCGCGGCGCTGTTGAAGCCAGTGTCGCATACGGCCACCCAGCTTTCGTTGACATTCACTTCCAAACGACCGTAGTCGTGTCGCTTGCTGATCATATCACCAGCCAAACGTACTGCAAGAACAAAACATTTTAAATATATGAGAGAAAGAATAAGAAAACAGTTGGTATTGTAGACCAGAATTTAGTCACTATTAGCATCGTAATGTCTGTATAAATTAAGTACACGTATGTAGTGTGGAACTGAATGTCAGTATCATGAGATTAAATGTCAATAACACAGATAACTTTCTTACACCGAGGACGAGGATTTGGGTTGCAGTTACTGTTTCCTGTTAAAATATTGGTGTGATCGCTTGTTTATTTCCATTGGTATACACAGATAGCAAGACCATGTCGTACTGTGTTTAGTTCCATGACATTTAGCATTATACTTGTTAACAGTAAAAGGTTAGGTTTTCATTGACTAGCCATGCAGCTTTCTGCTTGTGCTACCAAAAGAAACGTTCTGTACAGCACTCTATGGTAATTAGGTACATAATAACGTAATAATAATAATAATAAGATATGTGGTTGCCTTAAATCCGGTTAGCTTCTTTCTTTAATTCACTGAATACGTGGCTAGTTTATCACAGTATATGGAATAGCATTGGCCATTAACATGAGTCGAAATATTTCTAGGATACTCTGAACTACATAATGTTTTTGGTTTAAGAAACATTTCCTACTAATGATATTTACCTTTGGAATAACACATAACAGCGCCATCAAAAAGGTGAGAATCGCATTTTGAATCTCTGTCACCCAGCCCTGTCATGGGACAATCAAACAAAGTGGTCTCGTTCCCTGAACAAAACAAATGATTGATCCATACAGGTCCGCTTCCTGCGCCCTTTGCCCCTGGTGAAACAGAAACACCTGATGGAAATCCCAAATGGCGGCAAATAATAGACGCGGCATTGTCGTCCATGTGCAAACCACAAATCGTCCCCCACGTTCCGTTGATGTTCACTTCAACTCGTCCCTCGATATTTGTGCCACCCTGGAGGCGGAAAGTCGGGCTTCCTATTCCTATGAAACAAGCAATGAAGATTCCTGTAAGCCTGCCATTTTTAAATATATAAACAAGCGAATTATTGTTTCAGAAAGACTAACTCTATAAGTGGTTTGTTTCACCAATCTCAAAACAACTGTTTATACGTCACAGTTCACACATAAGATAAAAAGGGAAGGAATGTCTTCTTATATTGTTCCTCAGAACATTGTCCATGTTAGGGAATTTCGGGTCAACAAAATGACAAATCTAACATAATGTCCACAGTTTGGAAGAAACCCACTTCTGTCAAATGTTGTTAGTATAGATAGTTTCTGTAACAGGGATATATATATATATATATATATATATATATATATATATATATATTACAGTCAATCTGTGAAACCAGTCATCACTCGTAATGCCTAAACAAATAGTCATTTCGCGAAGTGCCTGTGACCACCAGGCAATATGCGAAATGACTTAAAATTCCAGGCATTTCACGAAATGACTGAAAATCATGGCCTATAATACCACACAACTCATCCTACGCAAAAAACTCAAATCAAATCATTTCAGACTAAAGTAGTCAGCTCATCTAAAGTAACATATTGGTATAGAATCACTTTGATAGCAGATAGTACCATGTCACTAGTCTGTTTTAATATTTTCTAGCATTGTGAAATATTAAATTAACACTTTTCTAAAAACTTCATACTTTTTGTAAGGCTCAGTTTTAAATGTATCTTTATAGGACTCTGCCATCATGTACTGGTTGCAGCAGAAAAACTTATGAGTAAACCCCATATATGTATGTATGTATGCCCACAAATGACTGTCAGGTCAGATGTCGGGAATTAACGTGCTTATATCAATTTAATGTTCAAGCACGCTCCTTTCGAGCACGATTTCTGACTAGAGCCAGAAACTGTACTCGGAAAGCGAGGTGTGTGTGTGGGGGGGGGGGGGGGGGAAAAACGTTTAAAACGTTTATACAGATGATTAGCTAAACATATTTAATTGATGGTTAAATAATTTATTTACAAAGAAGTTAAAAGGTTTAAACAAAGGGTTTAAAAAAGGTTTCTACAAATGATCGGATAACGTCCTGGTTAGGGTATGATTGTCGGAGGAGAGTAGAAGGGAAGGTCCGCCCCATTTTTAATTCATTTCCCTAGGCCCTCCCAACCACCACCTCCACCATAATGTAAATGTTAGAAATTGGAGATTGATTAATGATATCATTTCCATATTAACCATATCATTAGCCCGCGTAAAACCATGTGATTGGGGCTGTGACTAAACTTAAGTCAAAAGTAAACCCCAGAAACACGTTTAGTTTTATAGAGATGAAAGTCAGATGGTGCTGTAATCACAGATTTGTACTAAAGGATTAGAAGAAGCCACTGAAAGTAGCCATGTCTTAATCCATTTGCTTATATAAACACAAAGCAATGATAGGTTTGAGAATAAACCAGCGAACCATTACAATTAATCTGGGATGAAAAGAAGCTCCTAGATAACACGACATCAATAATATAACAGATTCTGTGTTGTTTGTTTAAGAATAAACCAGAGAAACATTAATTACCAGAACCTTCTGTTTGTAATATTCAAGTGGTATTAAGCATATTTTCTATACGATTCTTTAATCTGAAACTATAGCAAAAGTTGAATAAGAATTAATATTAAGTAGTATTTTAAATCGTATTTAATCAATATACTTATCCTTGTTTGTTCTTGAAATGTGATTTTATCAATATTTAAGACCAAAAGCCTGTATACAAGTGTTAACAATAAGACTTGAATCACATTAGTCATTTTGCGTTTTGCATGATTTTCAGTCATTTCGTGAAATGCCTGGAATTTTCAGTCATTTCGCGTATTGCCTGATGGTCACAGGCACTTCTCGAAATGACTGATTTGTTTAGGCATTACGCGTAATGACTGGTTTCACAGATTGACTGTAACACACACACACAATATATATATATATATATATATATATATAGAGAGAGAGAGAGAGAGAGAGAGAGAGAGAGAGAGAGAGAGAGAGAGAGAGAGAGAGAGAGAGAGAGAGAGAGAGAGAGAGAGAGAGAGAGAATGAGAATTACTTTCTGTCAAATGATGGTGTGTAACATTTAAAAAGAACACGTGCCGTGCAATGGTATTTATTATGTAAAGATTATCTTGTCCAGAAAGAAACAACATACCATGGCATTACATCCCCACTAAAATGAATAAGACGTCAAATAAGGCCCCCAAAAAGTCAGTCTCTGGTCAGATCAAAGTTCCAGAATTGATGCGGCTTTTTTTCTGATTTTTATTTTTAAACATGGATTGCACAGAAAAGGTGAGTATATTTGATACCAAAATAAGGGGTAAATTTAAACTGAAATCAGAATGCACGTCCTTGTTCATGCGCGATGGCATTGTGACTCTACGTCATAGCAAGAAAAGCCCGGAAAAAATCGATACCGCGGAAAATGAAAAACAAAAACATTTTGACGCGCGATGGACAATTTTCTATACGACAGAATGCAAATATTTTTTGTAACACAACTTTATTAGCATGATCTTTGTAATACATTTTTCTATCCATGTTTTGTATCTATAAAAGAGAAATGTGTAATGGGTTTCTTAACATAAAATTGTATAATAATGCATACCAGGGTCCCTGTAACAAAATACTGCTGCCTCGCTGTCAGGAGAACAGTCTGTGGCGTGGCCCCACGTGACGTTGGCGCAGTCCTCCAGCAGGTCCTCGTTGCCGGTGCAGCCGACGTTGGTGAGCCACCTGATGTGGTCGACGATCCTATCCCGTTGATTCATGTAATACTTGTAGGCAAAACCGCCGTTCAGAAACCCAGCTTCTGTGCAGACCACCTTGGCGTCATAGTCATCAAAGCCTTCGGAACAGATGTATCCTTTGTGAGAGAAATACGTAGCGGAGACTCGTCCTCGTGTGCCATTGTCCAGCCGTAGAGTGTATGCTGGACCAAATATAGGAACAATATATTATTAACAGTGTAATAACGCAATACAATACACATTTTATTGCATTATATATTATTGTATTGTACTGTGTTGTATGCTGTGCTGTGCTGTGCTGTGCTGTGCTGTGCTGTGCTGTGCTGTGCTGTGCTGTGCTGTGCTGTGCTGTGCTGTGCTGTGCTGTGCTGTGCTGTGCTGTGCTGTGCTGTGCTATGCTATGCTATGCTATGCTATTTTATGCTATGCTATGCTATGCTATGCTATTATATTAATAGAATAATAATACACATATCCAAAGCTCACGTTTTTTGTAAACATAGTAACAAACACTGATGTAAGAAGTGTGGTTAAACGCAAATAAGATAGTACTGTTAATTCAAAAGATGGTTGCTGCATTGCATGCTTATATGGACACTTTCAAAACAAAACATGATATATATACTGATACTATAAATAGAAAGAAATGTTTTCTTAACCGGCCTCGGTACTGGCTCCCACCCAGAAGGAGTTTGACAAGGCCACTACACTCTTACTGACCACTAACAACTAACCCACTGCCCTGGACAGACAGCCCAGATACCTGCGGCGTGTATAAACGACGAAACAATGCGAGTGGGGGTGCTGGTGCAAATCCTGAAAACGATACAGATATTTTGGCAAAATGAGCTGGCCTCAAACCTTTTCCATCATTCTACCCACAATATTAGTTATAATTCTTGAAACAAATCTGTAGTGTTTTGCTTGCAACCCTATATAGCTGTTTGGCAGTAACGATAATATGAACACATATTGTTATCCAGATTCGGGCATTTTCGTTTAATACCGGGAAAACTTAGTCTCTGCCCACCCCGTACCCCCGTACAAAAATGTGAGCCCCTATAGCCATGGGTGTGTGCCCAGGACAGCGTGCTTGAATCTTAATTGGATGTGAGCAAGAAAATAAGTATAAACAAACAATGCTAACCTCCAGTGTTGTCTGTGACGTTGGAACACACCACTGACGCGTACTGGTTCGAGTCACACAGCGAGTAGGAGAGGTCGTGGCTGCAGTTGAACAGAGACGCCTCCAAGCCACTGCATCTGACGTTGGCGATGGCCACGCTCCGGTCGACGATGCCGAACGACGAGCAGCAGACGGATTTTCCGGACGCGAAGCCCATCTCGCGGCAGACGACAGTCGCCTCGTTATCGCCGAATCCGTCGGCACAGACCAGGGTGTACGCGAAGCCCGTCCATACCTCCACAGCGCCGTACTCTGAATTAGGCTCCAGACGAACTTAAAATAAACAGAGTGTTCTGTATATTAATATTCAGAGTTAGGCTCCAGGCGAACTTAAAACAAATGTTCTGTATATTAATATCAGTTTTATATGCACAATTAATATTGGCGAATCTAGTGGGTATTTATGTGTGTACTAAACAAAGTCCAGAAGATATCCATAGCCAAATTCATAGTTTGGCTCCAAGCAAACTTAACACAAAAATAGTGTTCTGTATATTAATATTCAGAGCTTCGCTCCAGGCGAACTTAATATAGAGTGTTCTGTATATTAATATGCAGAATTTGGCTCCATGTGAACATTAAACAAAGAAAGTGTACTGTATATTAATATTCAGAGTTCGGCTCTAAGTAAACGTAAAACAAAAGAGTGTTCTGTATATTAATATTCAGAATTTGGCTCCAAGTGAACTTAAAAAAAATATAGTGTTCTGTACATTAATATTCAGAGTTTGGCTCCAAGTAAACGTAAAACAAAATGAGTGTTCTACATATTAATATTCAGAATTTGGCTCCAGGCAAACGTAAAATAAAGTGTTCTGTATGTTAATATTCAGATTTCGGTTCATGCAAACGTAAAACAGAGAGTATTATGTGTATTAATATTCAAAATTTGTCTCAAAGTGAACTTAAAATAAAAGGAGTGTTGCTCTATACATTAATATTAGCAAATCTCGTGGGTATAATAAGTATAATCATTTTAAATCCCATTTGGATATGAGGACATTTACTGGTGATGATATTAATGTCAAATTGATTTATTTTATTATAAAGTTAATACATTTTTAATACAATAATTTCTCCAACCCACATTTCCTTGGAGAACATATACGACACACCCCTTATTAAAATGTGATGCCTCACCTCTAGGAAAGCAGTACACCCCTGCGTCATTGTCGTGATCTATGCAGTATCGCGCGCTGTTATTCCAGCCTCGGTTTGGACACGCGAAAATCGACTGGTCGTCTGATCGACAGCGCATGTCATCTAGATACACGGGTCCCTGTCCACGCCCGTACCTAGATCTGGCGTAGGCTATTCCTTCGACGAAGCCGAGTTGGCGGCAAAGAGCACGTGCGTCGTACCTAGACCAGGCGTAATCGCAGACTGTCCCCCATTGACCATCGTACTGGATTTCAACTCTGCCGTAATTCGTTTTGCCGCCTGCAAGTCTAACGCTAACCCCTGTAAGAGAAAAGCGTACATTAGGTCCAATTTGTTATATTGCTAGAACCTGTATCAGCAATGTTAAAGGTATTTTAACATAGCGTCTTATTTTGTTTGGGATATTTTATTATCATCATCATCATCATCATTTTATGTGTATGTGTATTTATTTTGTTTTGTTTTGTTTGTTTTTTGTTTTTGATTTTGCTGTGGATTTGTTTGGGGGTGGGGTTTTGATGTGTTTTTTCTGTTGTTGTTGTTGTTGTTGTTGTTGTTGTGTGTTGTTGTTGTTGTGTTTTTTTGGGGGGGTTGGTGTGTCGGTGTTAGAAATCTTTTTCTAGAGGAAAATTTCAAATACGTAAGGCCATTAGAAACAACCGTTAAACCTGTGTTAAGCAGTTATCTAAGAGTACCAAAGGTGACCTTTCAAGACGATTGGTAGTTTATACTGGTTGGTAGACTTTTTAAAGTATTTGTGTTAATTTGAGTAGTAAGAATCGGATACTCGCTTAGGCTCACAAAAAATAAACAGTCGAGGATATAATATAGATATTCATCTTAAATTCTAGCCTGGAGCTTATAAACCTTTTAGAGTCTAGACTTAAGACTCATAGATTCAGATACGTTAACATCATGACAACTCCAAATAAATTACACATATGAGACGTCATTAAAGAATTAAGTAAATAGGTTTTTTTAGCTCGAGCCCTGATCTCTGTGGTAGATCAAAATATATTTTATGCAAAAGAAATTGTAAATGGGGACGTCATAACATTCTAAAAAGGTAAAGGTAGCGAGATCTGTAAAGGTTCAGGGATATTCTCCCTGGACCATTTTGAAATAAAGATGTTCAGAAACGAGGGTTTAGGGTAGTGTCTGTGTCCCCGTCTCGATCCACCAATGGTACCTCGAGAAGTATTAGGATCAATGACTTTGAAGAGTTTTGGCTGCATGTACCCACCTGTAGAGGAATAGCACAGGACCCCAGCTGACGTCTGCGAGTTCCTACACTTTTCACTGACGGTGCTGTTCATGGCACACTTCATCAAACTGTCCTCCTTCCCTGTGCAGTTCACCCCGGAGAACCAGACGAGGTCGTACAGGCTGGAGCTGATGGTGCCGAACCGAATCCCTCCAGCGAATCCTTTCTCCTTGCAGATGACGTCAGCGTCAACGTCGTCCCAGTCTTCTTCGCAGATCGTCCCGTTGAGGCCATACCTCTCCACAAGGACACGGCCGCTGTTGTCGTTCTGGATGGTGAACTTCACGTCTGAAGTACAAATGAGGATTACTGTGAGTACAGATGGCATTATACCAGACCGCTCTGTTTAAGGGGAGTTCCCCCATCAACTCCCTGAGACCAGTTCAAGGAAAGCAATTTTGAGTGCCCCTTAGTATGTGAATTTCAAAAAGGTACTATAAAAGGATTAAATAGCATTGCTCAATACGGTAATATCTTAGACGATTCCTCATAATCTGTTAGGGGAGCAAACTTGAGAGGAAATTAATCGCCCCCCTCCATTTTGTTCATGGCGAGGACTGATATACCAAATAAAACCTCAAAGGATCAAAGTTCTCGAAGAGTACGTAGATCATTAAATACTGAAATGACTTCCATTGGTGCGTGATGTGACAGCTTTGTTGCTTTCGGCTAGTAAATGTATGTAATTTGATTTTAGCTAGTATCGGTATACTAGGACCAACTGTAGATTCCTACAATAGAATAATTAGTGTAACAATTTTTGTGCGGAACTAGGGTAGTTAAGGGCATTTCATGGTATATTTGAAACTAGTAACTTAAATGGACACTAAGTTCGATTAATTTACAAACCTGTAACAAAGTTCGATACAACAGAGTGAAACAAGAGTCTATGACGTTGAAATACCCTTAAAAATAAACTAAAACGCGACTCCATAATCGTTATTCTCAGACGCACGTGCGTTTTTTAAAATATGAAAAATGCATTTTGTGGTATTAGAAACACTAGGTTGACCAGAAACACTTCTGTTGTACGGAGATGGATAATCTAAACACAATATAAGTAATGTTTGATTCAGTGATCATAAACGTCTCTAATAGTGAAAAATAGGCTGTAGTATTTAAAAACTAGGGTCTGTCACTTTAAAACTCGACCCCATTTTGTCTGATACACGTCAAAGGTGGGGATAATAGTAAAATTTATATCTATGGTGTAAAAAATTACAATCATTGAAACGTTGCATATAGCTGTTTGTATTTATCAATTTTAAGGATGAATCACATTTTTTATTTTCATTCACAATTCTATCATTTCTGTTTGACAATACCTGAATTAGAGGTTTCTTCGAAGCAGAGAACCCTGGCCTGCCCAGCCCTGAAGGGACAGGCTGACTTCCTGTACGTGCAGTTCACCAGACTGGGTTCGTTCCCCGTGCATCCGCAGCTGGGTGATGTAGTTCGGGTAGTGCACCGATCTCGTCACCCTTAGAATCTTTGATCTCGAAAAGCCCATATCCCGACAGGCCACTTTGGCATCCGGGTCATCGAATGAGTCGGCGCAGACAGGATTCCAAGCAGTTCCGGTTGTCATACTCAACCTCCCCACCGCCATATTCTTTCCCACAGTTCCATGTCTTACTCGAACTGAAACATTGGAGCATGCGTATTAACAATAGAATATTAAGGGGACGAAGATCCTCTTGTTGAAGTCCAGTAGTGGAAAATAGAAGTATATCGTCTGTTATGGATTCATCAATTTTGCTAGGCATTGTAGCTTGGCATACTGTTGTACGTACACCCGTATCACAAATAATAAACTTGGATTTTCTGAACCATAATTTTTGCATAATCACTATGTAGCATTAACCAGTATAAACATTATAAAAATCAACCACATATATTGTATCAAGTACTTAACCTACAAAACACCTAACGAATACAAGGTAGTGTAAGCATGACACGAATTTCTCTTGAAAACATAAGTGTACGAAACGGGGGACAAGGGGGCAACTGCACACACACACATACACGCACGCACGCACGCACACACACAGACACACACACACACCACCACCACCACCACCAGGGCTGAAGCAAATCCTCAAATTCGGGCAAAAAAGATGAGAGATATTTGGGCAAAATTAGCTTGCCTGAAACGTTTTCTCAATGGATTTTCATCATTCTTCTCAAGATATTAGTTTTCAACCCTATAAGGCCGTTTGGCAGTAATACTTAGATGAATAAATATTCTTATCCAGATTAGGGCATTTTCATTTAATTCGGGGGGAAATCAGCCTGCCCGCTACAAAATGAATCTTTTGTTCTCAAAAATGTTCAGTTCATTAGATCCTACACTACCCCCAACCCCCCCTCCCCCCCCCCCCCCCCCACCTCTCTCGCCACCTCTGTATCTTAGTACACATCACATATGAAGCATTTGTTTTGATAAAAATACTCAATTCACTAGACACGACACCTACCATTTGAGAAACAGAAGACGCCAGCATCCTGTGCATCATCGGCCAGACACTTGTCTCCAACAGGCGCTGGCCAGCCGGCGTTAGCACAGCGGAACACAGTCTCTTCCTTTCCTGAACACTTCAACTGAGACATGAACACCGTCGAACTACCCCGGGGATACCTACAGAGAGGCGAATAATAATATATTAGGTGGCAGTCAACCTATAGACAGTTAAAGTTTTGTTTTGTTTATTACCACCATTAGAGCACATTGATTAATTAATTATTGGATACTGGATGTGAAACATTTGGTAATTTCCACAAGTAGTCTTTAGAGGAAATCCGCTACATTTTTTCTATTAGCAGCAAGGGCTCTTTTATATTCACTTTCCCACAGACAGGACAGCACATAACACAGTCATTGATACAACAATCTGACAATGGTTCCACTGAGCTGATTCGATCCTACGTCGTAAGCAGCTCTACTAACTGATCTAGATCCTCCACCACCCACCCTCTTCCCCATAGACAAAGCACCAGATATGTAGTGATTCCGTGGCTCTGTATTGTGCATATTTCTGATTTAAAAAAAATAGTATTAGCATTATGACCAACAATATTGTTAATCAGGACAGAATTTCTGTACATAAGAAATTGAGAGGTAATTGGCGTGTGGGTACAATATCTTCATTTCAAAACAAAAATTAATAAACACTTTTGGTGGGAAGCTTTTTTCAACATTCATACAGCTCATTTATAAACTAATGATCATACAGTCTTAGGCCTACATTACTGACTGAGCCCACATATATTATAATATAGAAATAGAAATATTGTGTATTACTTTACAACAATGTATATTCTTAGAATTAATTAAAGAGACTGTCCTGTCTTCGCTGCCATTGTAAGATGTTTCCGACTAATAAACTCTTTTAAGATTAAAATTACAAAACAAATATACATGTTGTATTTTCTTGTTTAGAATATCAGTGTCTGTATATTTAATCTGCTTCTAATCTTAATACTTGTAAGTAGCCTAAACTGGATTTGGTCTCCAAATACGTTCATACGTACAAAATTAATTAAGGAAATAAAATGAATTTTGACCTAGAACAAACATTTGGACAATCAGAAGCACATTTAATATACATTCACTAATATTTTATGAAGAATTACATATATTTAATATGTCGTTAAAAAGTCTCTGATATGCTTTTTGAAATCTTTCTTTTGTTGATTACACGTAGGTTGACCACTGTAGTATTTAAATATACCCATTGGTTTGAAGTTACTTGTTATATGTAGTACTACCTGATAACAATTGTAGAAGTGGTATGGTGCCAATTGCATAGCAGCAACACGAGGCAGGTCGGGCATATGGGGCCGTTAACTGGAAAAGTTCGTGGTTCGACCTATGTTGATTTTTTACACGGTACTTGTCAGATGAGAGCACTCCCTAAAATTAATAGTCACATGACCCTCTCAGTAGTGTTGTATTTTTCACAGAATATATTCTGATATAGAAAGTGTATTGAACTGCAGGGAGTAATTAATGGTGGTGTGTAATGTTAACCATTGCTGCAAACTGAGGACAGACCCTTTAATTAGATTAACAGAAGACAAAACAACTCACTTGAGCGCCACCCCGTAGTTGAAGCCGAGTTGAGTACAGGCGACCCTTGCGTCGTAGTTGCCCCAACCATCAGAGCAGATGCGGCCTGCGTCGCCGTTTATCACCGCCTCCACGCGACCCTTGTTCTGTCCCGGGGGCGTCAGCTGGATCTTAGGAGCTGAAAATAAACAATGATTTTATCCCAGAGCCGTACTTAATCTGCAATACGTGGGGTGGCTGGACAAAATGAACAAAATGAATCGGGCACAGTAATGGACCGTCTCCTTCCGGTAGACATAATAAAAGGTAACTTTCAAATTAAAAAGAAAACTTTGTCATAATTGTCTGGGGTTGCAACTGCGCCCCCGACAACAACCCCCCCCCCCCCCCCCCCCCACCACCACCACCACCACCACCACCACCCCTCTCCTTGCGACCGGCTAGAATCTTATTGCAACTCTATCTATGTCTACATTACAAGATCCGACTTGAATCAATGCTATTGACATCACTCTAAAATAATCATTATATGATGGGCCAGATCTAGCCTTCCCTGTGAGGTGGTCAAAGACATAATGGGCTTGGCAAGGTATTGGGCTTTAAGATCAAATTAATTTGTATTAAAACTACTACAAGTTAGTAGGGAAAACAAAAATAATACAATCATGGTTTGAATGTCGGTTATAAGATTAACTTCCTTACATTATGGATTTGTGGATGCAACTAGCTAGTTTCTGTTGCTATATCTGTGTTCAGTTATTTATTTCCATTAGTGTATAGTCACTATAATGTAACCCCATGCTACACACCTCCTTTTCTTATGTTAGTTTTACCTTCAGTCTTGTAACACAGGACGGCGGCAGCGTTGTGTCTGTCACATATTTCAGATCCTGTCGTGCAGTTGTCAATAGATGATTCGTTTCCATTGCATGTCACTTGGCTGATGAAGAATGGTCCGTCAAAGTGACCACTGTATTTATAAGCTATTCCGCTGGTGTATCTAGAAAACAATTTTCACTTTGTTAAAGGTGTTGGGCCTGATTATAAATAGTAATGATCCATTCAATCATTAAATCATTCATTTATGCAATCATTCATTCATTCATTCATTCATTCATGCATGCATTCATCCATCTATTCGTCCATCTATATGTATTCATTCATTCGTTCATTAATGCATACATTTACATTTATTTCACACAAAATAGTCGATATAAGTATCCTTCATTAATTCCTTAATTGCTGGAGTAAAGATATTAAAGACAATAAAATTCTAATAAAAATTACTATTGTCGCTAAATATGGTTCTTGATTTTCTCATAGTATAGAGTATTCCTATATAAACAATCATATGAGAAATAGAAAAATTTAACGACGCACTCAACACATTTTAGTTACGGTTATATGACGTCAGACATATGGTTAAGGACCACACATATATTGAGAGAGGAAACCCGCTGTCGCCCTCTATGGGCTACTCTTTTCGATTAGCAGCAAGGGTTCTTTTATATGCACCATCCCACAGACAGGGTAGTACATACGAGTCGTGGTGCGCTGGCTGGAACGAGAAATAGCCCAATGGACCCACCGACGGGCATCGATCCCAGACCGACCGCGCATCGAGCGAGCGCTTTACCACTTGGCTTCGTCCCGTCCCTCTAGCGTCAGATACGGTATGGATATTTAAACGATTGGCCGATTTAACACAAATTCATAGCCAAGACATAATAAGACGGTTTCAAAAGACTTTTACAGAGCAGACCCGCACTAAGTGGGGTATCCGGTACACAAGCCCACGCGCGTGCTGTAACTTCACCGTGGTGCAGGGGTGTAACATTCTCTTTGAGAATGGCCAATACAGCACAAAATTGAAGTTTTGAGTAAAATTCAGTATCCGTAAAATTCTGTGATATTTGTGTTTTTGCACAGTTCTTTACACTGTTCTTTACACTGTTTTTGTTTAAACCTTGAATTTTTATATTGATGTTGATCATCACTTTATTTATTTGCATTACCATAGTTTGACACCCAATAGCCGATGTATTTTTCGTGCTGGGGTGTCGTTAAACATTCATTCATTCATTCATTCATTCATTCACAAGCCACTCTTCTATGACATTTCATTCCCAGAGTATCCCTTAAAGCTGTAATTTAGTATCATCATATTATATAATAGCATTTACTAATGGAAAATGTAGTGTAGAAGCCAGGTCGATTTATTTATGTCGGAGAGTCCAAAAGAGTTGAATATTGATTCTTTTGTAAAAACATGTGTAGGTGTCAGATTCGCAACTCTTACTTGTCTCAACCTGTACGTTAAGTGTGTATTTGCATACTGTTAAGGGTCTGTTAGAATAGAAGAGAATAGATGTTTAACGACACCCAGCACGAAAAATACATCAGCTATTGGGTGTCAAAGTATGGTAAATTTAAACATTAAATGATGAACCGCATCAATATAAAATTCAACAGTGAATTAATGGCCTGTTAAGTCAGTTTTTGTCGATCTGTTACAGGCACAGCTAAAGCTGTAATAAACATGTTGGGGCTGATTTGGCTCAGCCGGTAGAGCGCTGCTAGCCTGTGCTTTTTTGGATCGTAGGATCGAACCTCCTCAGCTGTCCGATTGGGTCTTTTTTTCCCCGTCTCAAAGGATTCATATATCCAGTATAAAGTTAAAGTCTGTTTTGTTTAACTAGAGCACATTGATTTATTAATCATCGGCTGTTGCATGTCTAAAATTTGATAATTGTGACATAGTCATAGAGAGAAAACACGCTACATTTTTTCATTAGTTGCATGGGGTCGTTTTATGTACCATCTCACAGACAGGATAGCACGTACCACAGCCTTTGATATTACAATCGTGAAGCACTGAATGGAATGAGAAATAGCCCAATCGGTCTACCGACAGTGATCGATCCTAAATGACCGCGCACCAGATGAGTGCTCTATCACTGGGCTACGTACTGCCCTCTAGTACAAGTCTCACACAAAAATAATTCTGTTTTCTGGGAACATTCTGTATACGATACAGTAAAGTAAACATACAGCAGTCTCCCCAAATACATCATTCTATTTTCTAGGAACATTCTGGATACAGGACAGTAAAGTAAACATACAACAGTCACCCCAAAGGCATCATTCTATTTCCTAAGAACATTCCGTATACCGAGACAGTAGAGTGAACATAAACCAGTCGCTCACAAAGACATCATTCTATTTTCTAGGAGCATGTTGTATACGGAACAGTACAGTAACCATACCCAAGCTGTTTGCAGAGAACTGACGCCGCCTTGTCGTCCCAGAACGAGTTACAGACGTAGCCCCACGTCTGGTGTTGGAAGACTCGGACCCGCCCCGAGGCTTGGTTACTGTCCAGAGATGTGCCACCTTCCAGCTTGTACTTCTGTGCTGTGAAACAGAGAGAACGTTGGGACGGCGTTTTCAGTACTTGACTTCCTGAACATTACGATGTTTAGCAATATAATAAAAACTGTAGTTCTATTAACATTTCATCTTTATATATATTATACTGAACACTAAAAGAAACGCATATTAGGTTTAACATTAGTTTGCAATTAGAATAGGTTTATATGATTACAAATCCCAATTTTGTGAAATCATAAATGACATATCAACCATTAAATCTCCAGAATCTCAGTGTGTGTCCCTGTTTAAAGCGATAAATTAATATTATAGCTAAAAATATATACATTTGCGTTTCTTTTGGTGTTTAATATGTTACGTACAAGTGGTGCTGCTGTGTGTGTGTGGCTTTAAGGCTCCCCAACCTGGACATCATGGACATATTGATCTACGGATAATTAATTTTATCAAAATCGAAACAAACAATTCTTTGCTCTTTTCGTTGTAAATTTATGGTTACAAAATTAGTGTTTATTTCTGGAAATTGTATGGCATTCAAAAACTGTAAACAGTATATAACATAGTCCAGGAGGAACGTATATGGACAGACATATGTAGAGATGGTCATCTGGTTAACTCCGGCGTCATTTACTATTAGCAGAAAAACAATAACCAAACTTAATTCATTGAAGAAGAACCTGTCAAATTTTGTGCTGGTCTTAAAATAAACAGACAATATAAAAACATCCATCCTTACCCTGTGTTACATTACTGTTAAAACAGCTCACTGATGCATACGCTATTGATGAAGGGAGACAACTGGTGTCTTTCTTATCGTATGAACAGTTGAGAAGAGTTGTCTCGTTTCCCGTGCAGGTCAAGTTCTTTCTGACCTGGGAACCGGTTCGCCTGCCAAAGACAGCCAACGGAAGCGCTTCGCCACGCTGGAAGCCGAGTTCTCTGCAGACGACAGTTGCCTCTTCGTTTCCAAAGCCAGCCTTGCCACAGACAGTCTTCCACACGGCGTTATCGTAGATCTGCACCACGCCAACATCGTGTGTACCCGGAGACAGTCTAACTGTAAAGAAATCGTCAATCGATAGTACCAAGAATGGAAAAGGAAAGGAACCTCGGTTATTTGGTGTCTGGTATATGTAGGTCATTAGGATCCGAGGATGGGGCTGTGTCCATCTGCCACTTAAGGCCTTAAAACATTGATACAACCTTGGTATATTAAAGGCCGTAGTATGTGATATCCTGTTTATTAGATTGTGCATATAAAAGAGATCCCTTGCTGCTAATAGAAAAGAGTAGCCCATGAAGTGGCGACAACGGGTTTCCTCCCTCAATATATGTGTGTTTCTTAACCATATGTACGACGCCATATATAACTGTAAATAAAATGTGATGAACGCGTCGTTAAATAAAACATTTCCTACCTTCCTCAATAATACAACAGAAAAACAAATTTGCTTGGGTCCCCTCCCTTATTATAGAGTGTAACTGACGCACGCAAAATCTCTCTCTCTCTCTCTCTCTCTCTCTCTCTCTCTCTCTCTCTCTCTCTCTCTCTCTCTCTCTCTCTCTCTCTCTCTCTCTCTGTGTGTGTGTGTGTGTGTGTGTGTGTGTGTGTGTGTCTCTGTCTCCCTATCTCTCTTAATTTAGATTATATGGAGTCATTGGAAGGAAGGAACTCTATTTACGTGCCCATATCCAATAAAGGTTCAGGCACGCCTGCCACGGGTCGAGCCTCTGACATAGTCAGTGGGTGGTTCCGGGGCAGTGGAGTCATTTAAGATATCATACTGATCATTGGTATTTAATCCTTTTACAGTACGTTTTTAAATGACATGCTGAGGGGAGCTAAAAATTACTCTTGTTGATCTCGGGGGAATAATTGCGAGCCAGAGTTATTGCTCCCCATAATTGGCGAATTCTGGTACATTAAAAAAGATGTTAACCATTCTTGTAGCATCTAACGCCAGCGTCTTGTCTGTGATCCTTGCATCCTGAACTCACTTGGCCCCAGCCATTGCTGTTGCACATGAAGAGTGACTTGTGGCCGTACCTACACTGTAAAACACAAAACAAAATTAGTATAATCGTACTGACAGAACGTTTTGAAATTATGTGAAGCATTTTGGATGTTTTTTCCTAATATGTAAAAAATTTAGTCATTGTACTTATTTAAACCCCATCTCTGTTAGAAATGACAAACGAGACATAAAAAACAATCCTGCTGAGCAATTGGTACCATATTTAACACATTTAATGTATTAATTAATCGTCAGCTATTGCATGCCAAACATTGGGTAATTCTGATATGTAGTCTTCAAAGAAAGCCAGCTGCATTTTCCCATTAGCACCAATGGATCTTTGATATGTTCTTTCCAACAGACAGAACTTTGATATACTAGTCGTGGAGCACTGGTTGAGACGGGGTAAAAACAATGCGTCCGTCGGGGAGGTTCGATCCTACGACTTCAGCACATCAGGCGAGCGTTCTATCCTGTAGAGTAATGTGGCCTGTGTATAACGCAGACACGTGATATTCAGGTTATATGCTAATAGGAATTAGGGAGGGGATGGCGAAAATTCTTAACAAAAACAATAACAAATGTTCTTCTGTTTTCCAAATACATGTACTAGGAAATCTCATACGAGGCCACTAAACATATAACTTTCTCGCCTCATCCCCACCCCGCCCCATCCCCACCCCGTCCCATTCCTCAAATATCTCCACCACCACAGGCATGGCGGATGCAAGTAGACACTTGGGTAGCTGACTGAGATTGAGGGTGCAAAGCAAAGTTTCTAAGGTGTTCGGGTATATGCTCTCCCGTAAAAGTTTGAAAACCAGATGTTCTGAAATGCAATTTCCTGCATTCTTCAAGTAAAATTCATCTCTGCTTTGAGATTTACTACAAATAATATTTTTTATCAAGAAATTATCACACACACACACACACACACACACACACACACCACACACACACACACACACACACACACACACCCCACCCGCCCCTGCTCCTACGTGCCTGCATCACCATCACCACCACTTCATTAAGTAAGTTCACAATCGTTATCATCATATAACGTCAAATAAGGTACAAAATGAATGCTGAAAATAAAACAACCACCTGGGGAAGGTCATTTGTCTAAAATGGTTTTAGACCTGGTAATTTTCGTAATCAAATACTTGTATATTATTATTTAAAAGATAATAATAATCAGGCCTATCTACCTTCACATTGCTCAAGAACACGGGGCCAGTTCCAGGCGTGATATCGTTCAACATGGTCCGTCCGTCCGTGTATCCGAGCGTCCGGCACACAACGGCGGCCTCCCTGTCCGACCAGCCCTCGCTGCAGACAGTGCCCTTGGTGCCGTCGTACGTCACGTCGACGCGACCGTAACCCGTACTGTTGCCTGGCAACGACACCTCGGCAGCTGTGATCAAAGACAACAACAACATTATAAAACAATGTCCAACATCTTCTTTAACGTTCATCCTATTGGATTTTTTTTTAAATATCACTATCATAATTCTGTGCCGTATCAAACAGGGGGCAGGGGAAAGAGGGGGGAAAGGCAGTAATTAAGAGTTTGTTTTGTGCGCATTTCTAGACAGAACAGCATATACCGCGGCCTTTGATATACCAGTCGTGGGGAAGAGAATACGAATGCGTGCCCTTGTTAACAAGCTGAAGAAGATTATCATTTTAGTGTTGTGTCCTGGTTTCTTTAGAGCCCCCACCCCCCAGTCATATTGAGCTATGTACCAATATATAGAAACACATACATACAAATATGATTAGTGCATAAATATTGAAATGAATATAGCACTATTAAGATTATTCATACACAAAAGTATCAAAATAAATATTGCGCTATTGCGCATATTTTGATTTCGAATTATGAATAATAATGTAAATGATTTTAATTACATCAATAAATATTTTGAATATTAGAATCCAAATGACAAATCTATGAATTAATCTATACAAGTTAGTATCTGCACAAGACGGTCCTTCGAAGAAAGCTTTTGACAGGGTCGTAACAGTAGGTTCTCACGAAGTATTGACAGCTGGTTCGCTTATAGAAAGACCGCCACTGTCCAGGACGATATATCCATTCTACTTTGTTTTAGGAACACTGCCACTTTAAGAAGGCTTCCACTTACAAGATAAGCCCCGTAAAACACTACATACCTGATCTTAAAACTCCAATTTAACGTGCCTCTTGTCAATAAAAGGTTATTACGATTAATATATATATATATATATATATATATATATATATATATATATATATATATATATATATATATGTCTAAGAGAAAAACGCATCTTACTTACTTTGATTGTAACACAGGACATGTGAAGCAGAACATGAGTAAATGGGCTCTCCCCACTGTCCCAGCGTGCAGTTCGCGATGGAGGTTTCGTTTCCGGTGCACTTGACCGACGTGAGCCACGGCGGCAAGGTCGAGGTTAAGACGTTTCCAAACGACCTGCCGGCCTTGAAGCCCCTCATGCGACACACGACCGTGGCCTCCCTGTCAGTCCACACGTTCGAGCAGACCTGGCCCCACAAACCAAGGTGGCGGATCTCGACTCTCCCCCAGTTCCCGTCGCCACCCACAATTCGAATAGCAAGGGCTGGCAAAACAAAAAAGAACATTGAAATGTGTTACAGCAGAATTTACCGTAAAAACAAATTGCATGGAGAGATTAATCCCTCCCCCCTAAAATTGCTTTCATTGAATTAGTCTTGGGCATGCTAGGGAGCGAAACCAGTAGCTCCTTCAAACGGCAAGGTTTTTTACAGCATATATAATACACGATTCGGTATCTACTGGCAGTAGTAAAAGTGTTAAAGCATTTGAAGAGTGTTTTTACAAAACGCATTAAGTCCGAAATTGTGGGAAATGGACATTAGTACATAACTTGTTTGTTAAACTGTACATGCACAGTGGTTATCTAAAATGGATTATTGGTTTTTTTAAATTGCAGAATGAAGCCTTCTCGAGTTGTGTATTGGTAATAATTGTTAATCTACTGCATGTTTGTAATCCAATTATTTGCAATTATGACTGAAAAAGATATGGCACTTTCAGAATGCAGCCATCGCTGTTTGAAAAAAAAAACCCAGAACAGGTAGCATTTATACAGATGCATAATAAAGGAATTTGTGAGGTGTCCTTTACATTGTTACTCAAGGTGCAATTTACAAAAGCATGATTGACACCGGAAGGTTTTATCTAATTAAGCATGTAATTCTATGAAAAACTGAAATTGCTGCTGTTTTGTTAAAATATATGGCAGCTCTTACAATTATCTATCTTGTTTAGGGTTGTGTTGTAGCAGATCACGGAAGCAGACGATATCCGGGAGCAAGATCTGACGGATGACGCCATTGGACAGTCGATGACACGTGTCTCGTTCCCGGTACAGTTGACTCTGATGTACGAGCCTCGTGTTCGGTCTTTGCTCCACGGGTGTTTACCCCAGGCGTCCACGGACGAAGACACGCCCAGGCCCGAGCAGCACAGAGCCTTGCCGTCCACGTAGCCGAGCTCCCTGCAGACGACTCCGGCGTCGCTGTCGTCCCAGCCCTTGTCGCAGACCTCCCTCCACCCCTTGCCGTCCTCCCAGATCTCCACAGCTCCAACGTTCTGTACGCCGCCATTGTTTCCCCTTAATCGGACTAAAGAAACCAAAAGGAAAGGGATGTTGGTATAAAGATACTTGGTGTAGCATATTTAAAATTTCGGCTATTTGGTGCCGAGAATATGGTTATTTCAATATTTGGGGGAGAGAGAGAGAGAGAGAGAGATACACACAGACAGACAGACAGACAGACAGACAGACAGAACAGGACAGACATAAAAAGACAGGGCAGAGAGAAACAGGTGGATGGAAAGGGAGGGAGTGATAGACAGACAGAGAGACAGACAGACAGAAAAAGACGGGGCAGAAAGAAAGAGACAGGTGGAGGGAGAGAGATAGAGAGACAGAGATACGGACAGAAAATGACAGGGCACAGATACGGGTGGAGAGAGAGAGAGAGAGAGAGAGAGAGAGAGAGAGAGAGAGAGAGAGAGAGAGAGAGAGAGAGAGAGAGAGAGCCCGTGTGGTAAGCCTTCTATCGTTACATAGCTACTACTAACGGTAGAACAGTTTGGGATGTTATGTATGCCAGACCTCGACGTAAAGAAAGTGAGGGGAGTGATTAATTGCTCCCCTAATTTATATTATCTCGATAACCTAGATTATGGGGAGCCATTTAAGATGTTATCATATTGACATAAATTCAAATGTACATGCTAAGAGGAGATAATAATTACTTTCCTTTAACTGGTCTCAAGGAAGTGATGGGGAGCGTGATTGATAGCTGGCTTTAAACGGTGAGGGTTGATACGCATTTTCCCATAGATAGGACAGTATATTATCACGGCCTTTGGTGTACTAGTCGTGAGGCATTGATTGTGATGGGAAATAACCCGAGTAAAATGACGGCAATTGACCCGGTAACCCATCGCATTTTGACCTACTAAGAAAACCAAGATGATAATAAAAACAGAATTTGCATGTTATATGTAATCTTAATGGTAAAGAATTTGTCCAATCTAATTAAAATTAGCTCCACTATTACATGTGGATTTAACACCAGCTAGTTGGAGCTCATGTCCACCAATCAAAACCTTACTTGCAGAATCCTGCCAGTGATTTAAAAATAATTTGAAAACATTCCGAATTATCCTGAGGGTATACGACATGTTTCGTGTGAATTACGAATGCCTTAAAACATGTTTTATTTTATAAAATAAATAATTTGTAATGTAAAACTGAAGACTGATAACCCACCCCGTACGTATTGGTATGGTTCGCTGTACTGCGGCCACTAAAATAGACTCGCCCGATATTTTTAGAATTTGTATGCTCCCAAATAACGTAATAAAAGGCGAAGTGTGATTGGTCAATATTTAAATTATTATTTACAGACGAAATGTTACCTGGACATTGGGGACTACGCAGTGTTGTTAGCATTCCGATTAAAATTAGTTCTGCAAGTAAGGTTTTGATTGGTGGACATGAGCTCCAACTGGCTGGTGTTAGATCCACATGTAATAGTGGAGCTAATTTTAATCAGATTGAGAATTTGTCCTAGAAATGTTTTGTTTTCTAAACTGTGTATTATCTAGAGTCATTGCTTTTTTCGACGCAATGTGCCAGCGACAGATGCTTTACTGGTGAAGCTGAAGGAACATTCGCACTGTTCGAACCCAGCAGAGTATTCTAGATTTACATTTCATTTAAAATTATTTTCGTGCTTATATCCAATTAAGGTTCAAGCACGCTGTCCTGGGCACACACCTCAGCTATCTGGGCTGTGTGTCCAGAACAGTGGGTTAGTTGTCAGTGGTCAGTGAGAGAAAAAAGGGTGCAGTGGTCTTACACCTACCCACTGAGTCGTTAAATCTCGCTTTGGGTCGAAGCCAGTACCGGGCTGCGAACCCTGTACCTACCAGCCTTATGTCCGATGGCTCAACCACGACACTACCGACATTTACAGAAAATTATTCTGCAGATTAAGTTAATGATAACGACAAAGAAATCATTTAAGGTGCAGGTTCAGAGCAAACTGTTGTAGCGCATGCATGCCTTGGGCGCAGGTCCTGGCATGGGCTAGTTCCTCCGTCCAGGACAGGAAGAGGGTTGGAGAGGGAGAAGTAGAGGCTCGCACACGCAAACCGGCAAGGACAAACTGCACATCAGCCCGAGCCGAGGACCAGAAGAGTACGCGAGGGAGTTTGTCAGATCACGATCTATGGAATAACAATTTACGGATGCCACCTTCCACGACCTCTCTCCGTGTCGTCATTTGAGGAATAGCCGTAAGGGGAACATTTATATTATCGTCTAAAGGTGTTACGTGTCTGACATTTGTGGCACATTAATACTAACATAAACATTAGCATAAAATACACGTAGTGCAATTCACAAACTGCCGTCCAATGAAAAAACATTTCAACGATTAATGCCATAAGATCAGATTTTTCAATTACGTTTCTTCATTGTTTTGAGAGAAAAAAATTAATTGAGTTGTGTGTGGTTAACGACCGAATGATTGCAATAACAATATAGATGCTTAAACACAAATCACTTTTACAGGTCATTTGAAGCCAATTGTTAATTTATAAATATTTGTTATTTATAGGCAGAAAATGGACTTGGACATCGGGGGTAACTGGGTTCTGGTTTTGTGACCATGACGATTATACTAACTTCACAAGTCAATTACAGTTCACTTTGTTCCAATTCGTTGAAAAATAACAATGGCATGACACTTTAAATTGTAAATAAAAGTATTATGAGTTCTGTATGGTTGCATAACACTGCCATCGAGATAACGACTTAATTCGTTAAAACGATTTACAATATAACTGTATGTATAACGATATAATTACATCAGTATAATTTGAAACGTTATCACATTATTGCAACAACTAACCTAACCTTAATCTTAATCCTAAATTATGTCGTCATATTGATGGCAGTTTCATGCCACCATAGTTTTGACCTAAAACAAAGTGAGTTACTGGGTTTTGCCACTGGGTGGCAGCACTTACCGGAAGTATTGAAACACGCAACTCCAACGTCTTCCTCTCTTCCACAATCGTGTGTGAGCCAGCTGTTGTGGCGACACTGTAGAATAGATTTCTCTTTCCCTGTACACAACACTTCGTCTAGATAGGTCCTCTGTCCGGTCCGGAATCTGGCTAGCTGGCTCCTCTAGTAACAGTAAATAAAGATTTGTAAAGAACAAACCATTTCTGTTCTGCAGTATAATATGATTTTTCTTTCTTTCTATTTTCTACAAATAGCATCATCTAAGTAGCCTGACAAAAGCACCACTTATTGTCACAGATCGACAAGAAATATTGTTTTTAAAAAATAATTAAAAGCAATAATCATTGCAGTGTGGTTGTTTATGACAGGTCTCTTTCTAAAATGTCCGTAGTATGTGCTGTCCTGTCTATGTGAAAGTGCATTTAACAGATCCTTTGCTGCTATCGTACAAATTAAGCGAGTTTTCTGTGAAACTACGTGTTAGAATTAAGAAATGTTTGATATTCAATAACCGATGATTAACTAATACATGTGCTCTGCTGGTGTCGTTAAACAACAAAAAAATTTAAGTTCCTAAAATTAATCAGCTTAAAAGTAATTCGAGGACATCAAAGGGAATCGATGCCAGGATCTGTCATGTCTCAGTGCAGCCCAGTACCAATGAGTTACATTGCGTCTGTTGAAGAAGAAAGACTATTAGTAGTCGAAAGGAAAAGAAAGGACTTTTTGTTTTCACAACACCTCGGCACATTTTAAATGTCTACTGGGAATCATAAAAATTATTATTTTTGCAGGGGCGGGACGTAGCCCAGTGGTAAAGCGCTCGCTCGATGCGCGGTCGGTCTGTGATCGATCCCCGTCGGTTGGCCCATTGGGCTATTTCTCGTTCCAGCCAGTGCACCATGACTGGTATATCAAAGGCCGTGGTATGTACTATCCTCTCTGTGGGGTGGTGCATATAAAATATCCCTTGCTGCTAATCGAAAAGAGTAGCCCATGAAGTGGCAACAGCGGATTTCCTCTCTCATTAACTGTGTGGTCCTTAACCATATGTCTGACGCTATATAACCGTAAATAAAATGTGTTGAGTGTGTCGTTAAATAAAACATTTCCTTCCTTCTTATCTATGCACAAAGCAGTAAATATGTCGTTTTGATAAGGACATGACTGCTACCATGAAGCACAGTACACTACTAGTCCTATGCTTTGTCTATAAGTCGACTGCCAGTCCCCAGATGGGAACGATACATCCTTCAGACCTGTCTGTAGGAAGACTGCCACTCCCCATGACAATACACCTGACATGTCTATAGGAGGATTGCCACTCGCATGGATGATATTATTCCTGGTCTGTCTACAAAAGAGATGCCACTCTTCAGAAAGAAAGATCTTTCTTGACATACCTATACGAGGACTGCCACTCTTCGGGGCCTCGTTTTTACGAAGCGATCTTAGCGTTAAGATCACCTTAAGGGCATAACTACCTAATGCACGTAAGATGATTTTAGCGCTAAGATTGTTTCATAAAACAGGCTCCAGGTGGACGATACACCCTTCCTGGTCTGTCTTCAAGAGGACTACCACTCTCCATGATGATCCATCATTTTAGACTTGTCTGCAGGAGGAATGCCACTTTTAAGACTGGTGTGGCAGATTTAAACATGTGCAAGACAAAACATGGAATATAGGCCACGCTAACTGATAAAACAGCAAAGAATCATTTGTATGCACTTTTTCATATAGAAGACAGTACATACCACAGATTTTGATACACCGATCGAGATGTGAAAACTGCGAGTCCATCAAGAGCAATTGATCCTACAACCCATCGCATCTCAGGCGAGTGCTTTAGCCACAAAGCTACATCTCAGTAAACACCAAAAGCATAAGCATACGAGACAGGGAGGGGCAGGGGAGCAACCCCCCCCCCCCCCCCCCGCCCCAGTGCTAGAGCAAAACCACAAATACGGGCAAACAAACATTATACAAATATTCGTGCAAAATGTGCTAACCTGAGACCTTTTTACAATGTATTTCCATCATTCTACCCTCAAAATTAGTTGTAATCCATGTAAAAATGAGTGGTGATTCGTTTGCAACCATATATAGCTTTTTGGCAGTAATGCTAATATCAATAAATGTTGTTATCCAGATTCGTGAATTTTCGTTTTATTCAGCCCAAACTGGATTATGTCTTCAAATAATTTCGTACGTAGGAAAAAAAACATATTTTAGGAAATAAAATAAAATTTCACGTAGTACAAATATTAGCACGATCAAAAACACGTTTAATATACAGTCACTAATATTTTATGCAGAAAAATATACTTGATATGTAATTACAGTCGCTAAAAAGTCTATGTTAGTCGATAACATCTTTAAAATTGCAGAAAACTCGGGAATGTCCCTTTAAAGTGTTAGTAAGATGCTCGAGGTCTACCCACCTGACCAAAAGTGTAGTTGAAGTAGTTGCAGGCAATGCGTGCGGCGTGTTCGTTGAAGAGGTCGTCGCAGATGCTGCCCCACTTCATGTTGCCTAGCGTCACCTCCAGACGTCCCCACGTGCTGTTTAACGTCACGTCCGTGCCGCCTTCCTGCAGGCGCATTTTAAATACTACAACAAAGAGAAAAATGGTTTATTTAACCACGCACTCAACATATTTTATCTACGGTTATATGGCGTCAGACATGTGGTTAAGAACCACATAGATAATGAGTGGGGAAACCCACTACCGCCATGCAATGGGCTAATCTGTGCGATTAGTAATAAGGGATTTATGTATATGCAGCATCCCACAGACAGGATAGTACATACCATGAATAGTACTTTTAATAGTTCTGGAGCACGCACTGGAACGAAAAATAGCACAATGGTCCCACCGAAGGGGATCGATCCCAGACTGACCGCTTATCAAACGAGAGCTTTACCACTGGACTACGTCCCGCCCCTTTAAATACTACAAACAAATATCCAAATCACAGGTTATGTATGCATAATGTTTTCAAAGGCGAATGGAGTATCCAAATTTTCAGTTTCAGTTTTCTAATCAAACAGATTATTTTCCATGTAATAAATATACTACAGCATTTCCTACTGTTTCATAACTTACAAGATGGTACTTTACTATTAAAAGAATAAAATTAATGAGTAGTTAAGACTTTATTTCAATTTAATGTAATTTTAGCAGACCCAGAAGACCGTGACTAGTTTATTTCGGCGCCTCTCGTGCGTCTTCACATGTTGTACATTGTGCAGCAACCGATGGGAGGTTCCTTACAAATCCTTAACATGGTTGCAGTCACTTGATTTTTGTTTTGTCTGAATGGACTCATTGAAAGTATATTTCGTGCTCTGTGTAAGATTCATTTAACTCGAGTGTATGTTCTTTTTTATGTCTATTTACGATTTAAGTGAGCTATTGAGTTGCAATAGGGATGAAACATGTTGCGTATCTCCTATGTGACTAGCGGTCCTCCTAAATACCAGCACCTAATAGTGGATCATGGAAGCAATCACGGCTTTTCCTGGACTCCTTTCGACTCTTCCATGTGCAGAGATACAATTTTATATCGGACTATGGTTTTGTCATTCAGATTTAGAATGCACGTAATTATACCTACCATATATAACTGATCGATCTATGAAATGCTCTATTATTATTTTATCTTATTTTTTGTTAAACAAAAGTCCTTATCGTCTGACCACAGTGCTAGAATTGTTTATGATCCGTTTAAAAATCATCATATCTCGAGCACTGGGAATGTTTCGTAAAACACTATAGAAAATTTAATACTTCTGAATGTTTCATTGGCCCTTGAAGTCTTTCTGCTTCGCCATCGATTAATACATTAACATAAGGACTCAGAAGTTGTGGTATCTTTATATCGGTCTCTGACGTCGAACGATTCAGTGATTTCTTTATTTATTATAACTTTGATGATTGAAGTGTAAATAATGTTTCGTGCTCAAATGTTGATTTTATAATATTACATATACATTAAAATCGTGAAAATGGGATCTTGAGTGTTAGCTAGTCTAAAGTAATTCGTTTGACTCATTCGTTATTCTTCTTTTGTAAAGCTTTAATATAAAATGTTTAGAAACGTTCCTTTAAATGCAGGTATTACATGTATGTATTTTGTACCTAAACTGTTTTATTAAACATAATTGCAAACCCCTAGCAGTTCCATGTCATAACTACTAACCATTTGTAACACTAACGAAGCAAGTTCTTCTGTAAAGTATGTGTTTTTAAGTCAAGAAAAAATGCTATTATTTAACTCTTCAAATACTAATAGTTTAATAGGTTTCGTCTCTTTTTGGAATCTTTCAGTCTCCTAAAGTTAATTGTCATAATCTTTAAAATTGGCCATAATGTCATCTTGTAGGTTATGTGTGGTTAATGTCAAATACGAATTAAGCTTATTTTATGGGTGGGGTTTTGAGTGTGTGTGTGTGTGTGTGTGTGTGTGTGTGTGTGTGTGTGTGTGCGCGTGCGCGCGCGCGCGCGCGTTTGTGTGTGCGTTTATATGTGTGGGTGTGGGTGTTTTAGACGGGATCGTTTGTTTTTTGTTGTTTTGGGAGGGTCTTCATAAAAAAATTATATATTGTTATATTATTTGCACTTTCCATTCACCCATGAGCGTTACACGAAGAATTCTAAACAGTAAATTTAATTTTGTTCAAAACTAATGTAATTCAAACCATGACCGCATTCACTCCGAATCATTATCAAAACAGTTATCTTCGCGGACATCCACAAAGTGAATATCACACATCTGTCAGACACACCAATTCTGCCGTCAGTCAGGGTTTTATTTCTCGTTGTTGTTTTCCAACGAATGTAATAAAAACGTCTGTACAAGATGAATCCGTAGTGAGACATTATTTTAGCGAGCGTGGCGTCGTATCGAGATATAGCCCCTGGATGTCTATCGTTAAATCGTGTTTGTTTGAGACAGTACACGAAGAACCGGGTTCACTTGTTAGGTTATGTTCAGACCAGGAAGTTGTGTTGTTCAGAATCATGTGATTTGTTGATGTGTTTGTGGGTGAGGCTGTATCTCCGTCTCGGAATGCACTCTGTTAATAAAACACTTTCATTTTGCTGATCGGCTTAAGTTGATAAATGAACTACAAAAATAGGAGTGTAATGTAATTTGCTGGTACAATAAACAATCATGTGATTGTTGTTTTTTGCAGACGCCGTCGCCCCCACTGCTTTCGATGCAGTTATTGGTGTTGTATTGTCGCTTTAGTTCCCGTTACTGGCGGTAGATCTCTTTTAGTTGTTGTTTTTTTCTAGTTCTAGTTGTTGTTGTTGTTGTTGTTGTTGTTGTCGCTGTTTGCTGATGCAGCTGGTGCTCCTGCTTCTGATGTTGATGATGCTGTTGTTGATGTGTTTTTACTGTTGTTATTTTCCTTATTGTTGCTCGTGTTAATGTTGTTGCCGCTAGTGATGGTGGGTTTGTAGTTAGTGTTAAATACTACTTTAATTGCGTAACATGAATTTCATAGTAAAGTGTTATTCGATTATATTTCATGAACAGTTTTAATATTAAGCAAAAACCATAAAACAGTATTGTGCTTAAAACATATTTCAGTTATGTTTTGAGGTAACATGCTTTGACTACAGCACCATCATGGATTTTTTTTTTCCGTCAAGAGGACTAGTTTCATACATTTTGCAAAAAGCTAAGTTTAGAATTACTTATTTTTTATTATATTTTATTATTATTATGTTGTTTTTGTTGTTGCTGTTGCTGCTTTTGTTGTTACTGTTGTTGTGGCTGTTATTGTTGTTGTTGTTGTTATTGTTGTGAAGATCATTTTTCACTTCAACCAGGAACATTTGAAAGCATTTGTTGTCAGAAAGTGGGGTTTTATTATCAAATCCTGCTCTTATTGGCAGTTTTGAATATGTGACCCTCGTTCCACAGATACTGTCTGACATATTTGTTATGTTCTGTTTGTGTTGTATCAGGTTACACTGGTCTGCTCGAAATAAACATTAACGCTTGACGTGAGTGATCAATCTCTAAAACGAATGTCCTTAGTACAGCTGTGTCAACCTGTATTTGCGGCTATTTCTGTTTAGAGCTGTTCCAAAATTGATCATAATGGGGCGTGAATATTTTATATACTAACCATCCCAAAATAAAATGTATTTGATCAAGTTGAAGTTACAAATTAGTTTTTGCTTAACGAGATCACTAGGACACAGTGATTAATTAATCATCTTCTACTGGATGTCAAACATCTGATAATATTAACCTGTAGTCTTTTGAGGAAAGTCATTACATTTGTTTCCATTAGCACAACAAAACTGTTATCCGTGTTCAAAACCGTATATCTGCACAATGCAGAGTCGAATCACTATCTAGTGCCTCGTCTGTAGGAGGACTGCCACTCCCGAGAAGATTCTTCACTGGGCAATACCTCCTTCCTGTACCGCCCAAAGAGGACTGCCACTCCCAAACTAGCTTCTACTAAATCAAAACTAGGACTAGTTTACGAAATATAATACCAGATGCATACATCTGACTGAACAACCAACCCGTTTTCCTCAATCAGTTTGAGCTAGTTGCGTATATAGTATTACCTGAATTGGTGTCGTTGTAGCAGAAGACTCCCACGTCCTCTGTGTGATCACAGTCGCTATTTGAGCTGCTCTTGCATTGTTTCAGTGACGTCTCCTTCCCCGTACACTCGACGTCATCAAACAAAATGGGGCCGCTTCCGCTTCCGAAGTAAGCCTTTGCGATAGCCTGAAACATTTAGTTACTTTGGGATATCAGCTCTGCTGTAAATCCAAATTATTTTATATTCCTTATCAGCAAATTGTAAATGAACACAAGTTTAGCGAAAGAACACAATTTTAGATTCAGTAAAAATAAAATGGTGAATTGTATTTTTTAATATAAAGATATATGTTCTATCACATACAACTTAAAATTAAATTTGTAATAGGAAATTCAAAAATGTATTATAAAGAAGATCCTCATCTCGCACATTGATAGATTTCAAATAAAACATATCGGAAACTATTTGTGTAACATCGGAAATGATCGTACCTCTCCGTTGGTGAACCCGAACGGCCGACAAACCACAATGGCGGCACTCTTGTTAAAAAAATCATCACAGATGCTTCCTTGAATTGTGCCATTTATAGACACTTCCAGTCGTCCTGAGAAATGAGTTGTGGTATTTTCACCATTAACAATCCGTATTTGGAAATCTGAAAGAAAGAGGCAAATGAAGTTACATTATCTAGAGTAAGACTGTCAGAAGTAAATTTCATTCAGATTTAAATATACCTTGGTTGCGCTTGAAATCGTATTTCTTACAACTTGGACAAAGAGGATGTGTTTGTATTAGCCAAGAGAATCACCGTCAAATGATCGTTAAAAACGTATCTGTATACACAAATAAGCCAAAGCATGTTTCGGTTTTAGTACGGACAGTATTTATTAATTATTTCACTTAATTTTTGCATTTACCATTGTTTGACACCCAACAGCCGATGTATTTTTCGTGCTGGGGTGTCGTTAAACGTTAATTAATTCTTTCTTGTAATCATGAATTATTTGCCGATGAAAGGTTACTGCCGTTCTACTGTCCTTGATATCCATCGTGGCACCGATTTTACATGTCGAGTGATTTGTTTCCGTGTCCCCACTTTCCACCCCAAAAAAGACATTTTCTAAATGTATGATTATGTCGTGATAAAAAAATTAGAATCTGATCGAAATTCTACCAAAAACTACTGGAAATTAAATAAGTCTGAAATTGGAATTCCAAACTCTGTTGCTAGGATTTCAAATTCAACCCGATTTCTTAAACATTTATGACATACATGTATATGTTTCAAGTAAGATATTTCATCAATTATCAGTTTGTTGGCTTTTACTTGTTGTTGTTGTTATTATTATTGCTGTTGTTGCTATTGTTGTTATTAATTCAAGATGATTTTGTTTCAAGTATCATATACATAAACACAGTCTTTTTTCCCCACATAAGAATATTTTGTAGTTCGACCACCGTTGATAAAATCTGATCCAGTGACAGCTGATACTGTGTGTTTATTTCACCCACGCAATTTATCTGAAACTTGAAGGTCCATATAAAATGTGTGTATCTATAACATATACATATACATATACATATAGATATACATATACATATTGCATATATACATGTATATATATATATATGTATGTATATATATATATATATATATATATATATATATATATATATATATATACATATTGCATAATCATTTCGTTTCGTTTCGTGTACGTGTCATTAAAATGTTTTTTATTCATTTACTGAATCAATCAAACATCAATATATCAATCATGTTGTAATATACCGTTAACTTATCCCAGATAAAAAAGTAACTTTTTTTCAGCGTTATGACTTAGATGAAATAACGTCTTATCTGGAATGGCCTATGTCACTTTAAATTTCTATTCACATTTCATAGTATAAAAAGTGTGTTGTTCTTTTAGACAGGGGGTAGTAAATTCAGACAGAAGACGTTGCCTATTAATATTTTATTACTGAAAGTTATGAGATCCTTATCCTTAGCAGAAAGGAAAATGAGTTTATTTGTATGATTCATTTAACAGATATACTAGACTTTCTTGAGTGCATGTATTCGAAAAGAAGCCATATTTTTACTAACTATTTAGATATAGTTCTGGTTTGTATATTTTGACATAATGTATATTTATTTATTATCCCTACTCCACGACTTCTGTGCATGTACTGTACACAATATGTTAAACTGTATTGAAGGAGAAAATATATCGATTATAAAACATTATTTATTAGTCGTCGAAAATGTTATAAGACAATTTTTACTATTATGATATGTCATAAATTGCAACCATTTACACATTTTACTGTTGGTTTGTGGCGATTTTATTTTGTGCACATCAACCTTTTTTCCGCGAGTATATAATAAGAGGTGGTTTATGTATAAATGTGATATAATTTAACAATAAATGGTTTAAAGAGAAGACTGATTACAAAATGTAATGACAAACAGAAGACTCAGGCAGATAAGCTGGACCTTCGTATGTATCAGTATACAACTCTGGTTTTGCATTCTATTATTTACTAATGAGGAAATGCCGTATTTCACATGTTTATCTCTGCATGATTCTGTTTTGACTTGACAAATAATTCAGATCTGCGGAAGTCTAGTATTATACGAATGTTCCTGTTCACCTATGTGTTATGACAAATGGCTCCATGATCAGTGCATAATTTATACAGTAAGCACTCATGCGCAAAACGCATCACCTCGGTGATAAATCAAATGAATACATAGTTATTCTGGTGGGGGGGGGGGGGTTCTGGGGGGGGTTGGGGGGTTGTTAGGGCTTTTTATTGGGGGAAGGGTTTGCTTGTAATTTGGGAAAGACAAATTACGAACTGGAAGCTATTTTCAAAACACTTTTACTGTTTTTCTTCTGTCAAACCAAACTGAAATTATTTACACAAACAAAACATTTTAATAGAATGATGGGACGGACTATAGGTTAATTGTGGTTTAAACGAGAAGGTGAATTTATCTCACAGTCCATCTTCCTTTTCCATCCTTTTCTACTTATTTTCCTGTCAGAGGCAGATCCGGGATTTTGTAACGTGGGGTCACAAAATTCTAAAATGGGCAAGTTTGAGTTTGCCGACAGCAAATAAGTTCAGCTCAAAGGGAGCAAAATATGAACAGTAATTCGGAGGCATGTTTTCCAGAATATTTTGAAATAAAGATTAGTTGTATGCTGTATACGACCCGGTGATAATATGTATAAAAGTCACTGACAGAACACTGTGCATGAACAGACCTATTGGTCAGTCAGTCAGTAGATGGGCTGGACAGGGTACGTGTCATGGTGGTTCAAATGCGCTCTCTTTAGTTCTTAGCTCTGGTATCTGTGTCAGTAAGGGATTTTATATTTAAAGGGACATTCCTGAGTTTGCTGCAATTTTTAAAATGTTATCGACTAACAAATACATTACATATCAAATCTATTTTTCTGCATAAAATATTAGTGGCTGTATATTAAACGTGTTTCTGATCGTTCTAAAATTTGTACTAGGTTAAATTTCACTTTATTTCCTAAAATATGTTTTTTTCGTGCGTACGAAATTATTTAAAGACAAAATCCAGTTTGGGTTTCTTGCAAATATTAAGACGACCAGAAACACATTGAATATACAGACACTGATATTCTAAACAAGAAAATATATTTAATATGTAAGTTTAATCGTAGAAATATTTTATTAGTCGGAAACACCTTACAATGCAGCAAACTCAGGAATGTCCCTTTAAGGGTTTTCCATCACCCTGCATATTCCCTTAATGGTTATGTCTGTACTTTGGCTGCAGTGGTTCTCTACATTTCTGGCTGCAAATGCTATGTCAACAATGTGATCATCTACGTATTAACGTGGTTGAGTTTTATTATAGTGGCACATGTATAGCTGATTAATGTTTTCAAGTTTGTTTTGGTATAATGTCCACTTAGTATATATATGTATATATGTATGTATGTATGTATATATATATATATATATATATATATATATATATATATATATATATATATATATATATATATATATATATATATATATATATCCCCATAACCTACATCTCCCAATGTCAAAGCATCATCACCCACAATTTTAAGGGGGATTATAAATGCTATTTTCACAAAACGCTAGTTGAATTCCTTAAGTAAGTCGGTAGAGCGCATGCCCGAGGTGCTTTCGTCGCAGGATCGAACCAACTCGGAGGATTCATTTTCGGATTGGGTTTTTCCCCATCCCAACCAGTGTTCCAGGACAGGTATGGTACAACGCTTGCCTGATGCGCGATCGATCTAGGATCGATTACCGTCCGTGGGCCCATTGGGCTATTTCTTGTTCCAGCCAATGCTCCACAACTGGTGTAACAAAGGCCGCGGTATGTACTATCCTGTCTATGGGATTGGGGATATAAAAGATCCCTTGCTGCTAATCGAAAAGAGTAGCCCATGAATTGGCCACAGCGGGTTTCCTCTCTCAATATCTGTGTTTCCGACGCGATATAACTGAACATAAAATGTATTGTGTATGTCGTTAAATAAAACATTTCCTTCCTTCCTTCCCAGGACAGACATATCAAGGGCCGTGGAATGTGATGTCCTGTCTGTGTGGGAAAATGCATATAAAATATCACTCGCTGCTAATGGAAAATGTAGCGGGCTTACTCTGAACATTACGAGTGAAAATTATCAAATGTTTGACACCCAACAGCCGATGATTAATAAACCAATGTGCTTTAGTGTTGTTGTGAAAGAAAACCAACTTGAAATTGTTAACATAAAACTGTACACCTACTGTTCTCGCTGGCACAAATCAACGTGCATCCAGATAGCATGTATAGCAGAACGTGCAGCAGGTTTGTCAAGGGTGAAGTCCTGGGTTGTGGCGTCCATGTTTGAATCATATTCCTGTTAACATTTAACTTTCAAACAGGTTTGGTTCGTCTGCCTCAGCGCAGTCCCGAAACCAGTGCAGCGCTTATGTACACGTACAGGTGTACCGTACCAGAATTACAATACCCGCCACAAGAGATGTAAACACAGTGTTATATAGGTGTCGTTTGGACAGCAAGGGACAGATCCGGGACCGTTTGGAAAAGGTACACATTGAATATATTAATTATACTGAGGGAAAAGAAATAAGGAAACACATAAATAGTAACAGCAAATAATGATCCTGATCCAAAATCCTGATCCACAGCATAAGGAAGCTAACTTGTACTCATTACGATTATATTGACATTTAATCCCACATTACACCTCTGTATTTTATACAGCTTCAACTGCTCTAGTGGCGAATCAAATGTGGTCTAAAATATAATGTGCTTCCTTTTTTCCATCAGTATATTTACAGAATTGCAGTTAGCTGGGTGTATGTGCTAACTATTCACCATTGCGACCAGAAATACTACACCGACGGTCGCTCAACCATTTAAACAAATATAAACAGTTTATGCAAGCAAAATCTATCTTTGCAAGGAAGCGTCAAATGACAAGGTCATGACTGCTACCATTGTAATAGAAAAATCAATCTCCTCCGAAGGGATTCGAACCAGAGATCCTCAGTGTGAGAGTTCATTACTTTACAAACTTAACTAATAGGGAAATTCCCACCAGATACTGCTCAGTTCAGCACTTTGTACACGCATTACAATATACTCTCACGTTAAATGTAGCTAGATCTATACTGATACATCATAAATAACCGTGATGGTATTTTGTCTATGTGAAGACTGCCACTGCTCAGGACTGTACACCCTTTCTACTCTGGGCGCAGGAGGACTGCCACTTCCCATGGCGATACACCTTTCTACTCCGGGCGCAGGAGGACTGCCACTTCCCATGGAGATACACCTTTCTACTCTGGGCGCAGGAGGACTCCCACTTCCCATGGCGATACACCTTTCTACTCTGGGCCCAGGAGGACTCCCACTTGCCATGACGATACACCTTTCTACTCCGGGCGCAGGAGGACTGCCACTGTTCGGGGCGTTACGTATTTCTTGTCCTGATGCAGCAGGACTGCCACTCCCAATGGCGACACACCTTTCTACTCCGGGCGCAGAAGGATTGCCACTCCCCAGGACAATACACCTTTCTACTCCGGACGCAGAAGGATTGCAACTCCCCATGATGATACACCTTTCTACTCCTGGCGCAGAAGGATTGCAACTCCCCATGATGATACACCTATCTACTCCTGGCGCAGGAGGATTGCCACTCCCCAGGACAATCTACCTTTCTACTCCGGGCGCAGGAGGACTCCCACTTCCCATGGCGATACACCTTTCTACTCTGGGCGCAGGAGGACTCCCACTTCCCATGGCGATACACCTTTCAACTCCGGGCGCAGGAGGACTGCCACTGTTCAGGCGTTACGTATTTCTTTTGTCCTGATGCAGGAGGACTGCCACTCCCAATGGCGACACACCTTTCTACTCCGGGCGCAGAAGGATTGCAACTCCCCGTGACGATGCACCTTTCTACTCCGGGCGCAGGAGGATTGCAACTCCCCATCATGATACACCTTTCTACTCCTGGTGCAGGAGGATTGCCACTCCCCAGGACAATACACCTTTCTACTCCTGGCGCAGGAGGATTGCCACTCCCCAGGACAATACACCTTCCTACTCCGGGCGCAGAAGGATTGCAACTCCCCATGATGATACACCTTTCTACTCTGGGCGCAGAAGGATTGCAACTCCTCATGACGAAACACCTTTCTACTCCGGGCGCAGAAGGATTGCAACTCCTCATGATGATACACCTTTCTACTCCTGGCGCAGAAAGAGTGCAACTCCCCGTGATGATACACCTTTCTACTCCTGGCGCAGGAGGATTGCCACTCCCAGGACAATCTACCTTTCTACTTCTGGCGCAGGAGGACTCCCACTTCCCATGGCGATACACCTTTCTACTCCGGGCGCAGGAGGACTGCCACTGTTCAGGCGTTACGTATTTCTTGACCTGATGCAGGAGGACTGCCACTCCCAATGGCGACACACCTTTCTACTCCAGGCTCAGAAGGATTGCAACTCCCCATGACGATACACCTTTCTACTCCTGGCGCAGGAGGATTGCAACTCCCCATGATGCTACACCTTTCTACTCCTGGCGCAGGAGGATTGCCATTCCCCAGGACAATACACCTTTCTACTCCTGGCGCAGGAGGATTGCCACTTCCCAGGACAATACACCTTTCTACTCCGGGCGCAGAAGGATTGCAACTCCCCATGATGATACACCTTTCTACTCCGGGCGCAGAAGGATTGCAACTCCCCATGACGAAACACCTTTCTACTCCGGGCGCAGAAGGATTGCAACTCCTCATGATGATACACCTTTCTACTCCTGGCGCAGAAGGATTGCAACTCCCCATGATGATACACCTTTCTACTCCTGGCGCAGGAGGATTGCCACTCCCCAGGACAATCTACCTTTCTACTCCTGGCGCAGGAGGACTCCCACTTCCCAGGGCGATACACCTTTCTACTCCTGGCGCAGGTGGATTGCGACTCCCCATGATGATACACCTTTCTACTCCGGGCGCAGAAGGATTGCAACTCCCCATGACGAAACGCCTTTCTACTCCGTGCGCAGAAGGATTGCAACTCCTCGTGATGATACACATTTCTACTCCTGTCGCAAGAGGATTGCCATTCCCCATGACGATACACCTTTCTACTCCTGGCGCAGGAGGATTGTCACTCCCCATGACGATACATCTTTCTAATCCGGGCGCAGGTGGATTGCAACTCCGCAGGACGGGACATCCCTTATACTCCAATTGCAGGAGCATTGCCACTCCCAAAGATATCAGGTGCATGCTTGTGCCACCTATTCACACTGCTACCAGAAATATTAGAAGTATTGTCGCTCAACCATGCAATAAATATAAAATATTGTATATGGCATTTGTCTATAAATGCCCTTGCGCGTGCTGTAACCTCACCGTGGTGCAGGGGTCTAATATTATCTTTGAGAATGGCCAATACAGCACAAATCCCCTTGTTTTATTCGGGATACAGTTAAAGTGTTGAGTAAAAGTCAATATCTATCTGTGATATTTGTATTTTTGCATAGTTCTTTACACTGTGTTTTTTTTATTTAAATGTTGAATTTTTATATTGATGTTGATCATCACTTTATTTGCTTGCATTACCATAGTTTGACACCCAATAGCCGATGTATTTTTCGTGCTGGGGTGTCGTTAAACATTCATTCATTCATTCGAGGATGCACTGTAGAAACAACAAATTACATTAGAAAACACTCGATCATGGTAGTATAAAAACAAAAACATGATTTGATGGTCGTTCGAACATCCATCAAAAATATAGTAAACAACAAAAGAAACACGAATATTTTCATAGCTATTTTTTCATGCTACACTTAATTCGAAAAACAAAAATAGACTTAAAATATTCACAAGACATTGTTCATTTTAATGGACATAAAGAATAACACGATTCATACTGAATAATTTTAAATAAATAAAAGAAAAATAAATTGATATTTGCGTTTCATGTGTTGTTCAGTATACATATGGGCAGTTTATCTAAAACCCACCCCTGTCATTTCTTTTGATGTTCACTATACTTACAAGCACAAAAAACACTTCTGATTGTCATTCAAGGGGGGGGGGGAGGGGTTTTGTTTTTTATTTGAACGTAGCTATGTGAAGGCTAAATGTTCTTGTAGTGACTATACCATCTAGGGGGGGTGCACTCCTGTGTAGTGTTATATTTCTACGCTTACCCAAACACACACATCTCCGACTGTTACGCCAAGTCTAACTCTTGTAAAGACACGAAATGGCAATATTTACTCTACTAAGTGTCACCCACAAATGAATGCGCCTTGCAAAAATGTCTGGACATTGTTAATACGTAAATAAACCGAAACGCAAAACGAAAGCTAGCGCTTACACTGAATTCAAATGATAATAACAAAATTATAAAGGTGAGAAATACCAGACTTTTAACACACGTTTTAGGTCCGTCTTTTAGCCTATCTTTTTATTTGCATTTTAGGTTGTACTTCTTTCAACCTGATCCCTCCTTGGTTGTTTGTTATTGTGCGAACACTTTCTTGAATATTAATACGAGTGGCGTGTGGTGTCTTGTATTTGATGCCATACAAAAAAAAGGTAAAAGTGTGTGTTGTTTAACGATACCACTACAGTACATAGATATATTAATTATTGGCTATTAGATGTCACATTTAAAACTATTTCATCCTATTATGAAACTCAACCAGTGTCCCATGAATTGTTTATTAAAGGCCGTGTTATGTGCTGTCTTGTCTGTGAGAAATGATCTGTGGCTGCTAATGAAAAAATACGGTTTTTGATCTAGTATAACAGTCAATCCCCGTGGGTACTAACTCTGACACAACCAGCCTGTGGGAATGTTTATCTGGAGTGGGTGAGTCACAGTCTCTATTAGGACTGGGGAGACACAGGCCAGATTCGTATCTTTATTTACATAGAGTAAGACCCCAAAAAAACTACATTTCGTCCTCGAGTAGGGAGGGGGAGCACAGGACCTGCAATATATACATATACATATACATATACATATACATATACATATACATATACATATACATATACATACATACATACATACATAGATAGATACATAGATAGATAGATAGATAGATAGATAGATAGATAGATGTGTGTATATATATATATATATATATATATATATATCTAAGCTTGTAGGAAGGAAGGAAATCTCCATTAACATGTCCATATTCACTGAAGGTTCATGGACGTCCATTCTAGGCACGAGTTATGACTTATGGCAAATCTCCTGCCCAGGACTAGGCATGTATGTATTATCCATACATTAATAATGTGTCTCGTTCTGTCTGGGTGGACAGTGAATTAAACAGAAGAATGTCTCCACGCGAGTTCATGTAAACTACTCAGACGAGCGCATTAACGCGTCACCTGGGCAAAGGCCTGACAAGTCGAACCATGTGCACCATCTACAAGTAGCGGTGTGTAGTCGCATTACCGTCGACACCCTACAACTCGGTTATCGTTTAGTCGGCGATATATATGTCGTCCCCATTAATCCCCGGTCGTTTCTGTAAATATTTGTCACTTCCTGAAAACTGACAGTGTGGCGGCCACTGTCATGGGTTGTTTAACGCGTTACTTATGTCCACGCTGATGCTGGCGATGAAATTAAAATATGGTTGTATTGTTGAAGCGCGTTAACGTAAAGCATGTTTCGATACAATTTTCAATGTCCTGTTGAATCTATACATAAGAACGACCACGTGGTATTTGGTATGTATTTTTGACCATTCAACATATTTGTAAATTTCCAAAACACTATAATAAGATATATATTTTGGAATACCATACATAAAAATATTTTATGTCTGGGTGGCGGTTGTTTTTTTTTTTTTTTTTTTTTTTTTTTTGTTGTTGTTTTTTGGGGGGTTGTAGAATACAGAATATGAAGCAAGCTTCCATTCGAATATTTAACTATCTATCTATCTATTATATCTATCTATCTATCTATATTTATTTATTTATTTATTACGCTTTACATGTAACAGAATAACCACATTGGGAACCAATGAAATCAATCGCGAATGTTAGCGCTGTTCACTGTTGCTGAACGTTGACTAAAAATCTTTTCCATGTCAAAAATATTTTTTCAAATATTGCTCACAATATCAATATTATTTGTAGTTTAACCAAAAGAATAATTTTCAACACGATTTCAAGGCCTTACCTATCATACAAATTTTGGAGATGGTTTAAAACACAATAATATAGAAAAAATTTCACGTTGTCACCCCACCCCACCCTCCTTAAGTAGGCTACAACCCTGTCATTTTGCTATACTGGACAACAAAAGATACGCACATATTAATTTAGTTTTCATTAATTTATTTAAAGTTATTCAGTTTGAACCCCATTCTTTTTTATTTATGTCTATTAAAATTATTAATGTCTTTTGAACATTGGGCACCTTTTTATAGGTGTTTTTTTACACAATTAATTGTATTGTGGGAAAATAGATGATTAAAATATTTATTTTGCGTTTCTTTTGTTGTTCAGTGTGGGTATTTGTTGAGAAGTTTCGTGCCGAGCCTGAAGGCGAAGAAGTCTCGTAACATCAGTAAACACGGTTATCACCAGACATGCTAATACGCAAAGGCATTGTCTGTCTCACAATAACTTATTTTCGTGGACATACAATTTTCGCAGCAGCAATACAGACTTCCGGGTTCGTCAAACAAACGGAGTCATAAACATCGGTGGCTAAATGCATCGAAAGCAAGGGAAAGTTAGAGTTTGTTTTGTTTAACAAAACTACTAGAACACATTTATTAGTTAACCTTAGGCTCACTGATCAAACTTTTTATCATTATGGCATATAGAGGTAGCCCGCTACATTCTTCCATTAGCAGCAAGGGATATTTTATATGTACTCTCCCAATAGACAGGACATCACATACCACGACCTTTAAACATACCATTCGTGAGGTACTGGTTGAAACGGGACAATAAACCGATCAGAGAATGGGTTCATCAAGGAGGTTCGACCCTGTGATCAAAGCACCTCCAGAGCCGGATCCAGGAAACATTTTGTGGAACTAGGAGGAAAAGGCCAACTCAAGAATATCTTTTAAAAGAAAAAAATACGCTTAAATATATTTAGGGGTCCTCTGGTTAACGGAAAGATGTAGCGGCTTTCTTCTCGAAGACTATTACCAAATGTTTGACATCCAATAGCCGATGATTAATAATCAGTGTGCTCTAGTGATGTCGTTAAACAAAACAAACTTTAACTTTAATTCACTTTGATAGCTTGGCTCATTTGCCTTTGATAAACTCAAATAGCTTTATTTTAACTACCCAGGACCTAGTGTCTTATAGGTGTGTAGATTAACCAAACTCACTGTCCATTTTCACAGGTTGAAACTAGGGTCTCCGACTTTAAGGATATTAACTTCTTATCCTCCCACCTAGAATAATGTGCAGTGGTGTCAACCCACCCGTCAGCTGGGAATTAAGGAAGCATTCATCCCAGTGCACATTAATCAAAGACGAAGCTTAGTTACTACGTGTTGGCGAAAACAAATGGCTGGCCTCCAACAGGCAATCACATTCCGTGTGTTTCTGGCGGAAAGTCTTAGTTCCTTGTACAGACAATACGACCCGGCAGGACACAAAGAATAATGGCATTACACATTCTGATTGTGATGTTCTGAATAATATATGGTCCCTTAATGAGTTGTAATCCTCCGCGGATTACACTTTATAGAGATTTGATGTTTTCCCGTGTTGACCCCTAAAGAGATAATGTCCCTTTAACAGTCTTGACACCTTGGGAGTCTTGGATACGGAACACAGTCGGGCAAATGCAGGGGTGCGTTCGATTGTTTTTATCAGGCATGTTTTTTTGAACACCTAGAATGGGTTAATGGTTGAAACAAGGTGAACTGTTGAGTTGAAGTTTGTTTTGTTTAACGACACCACTAGAGCAATTTCATTTATTAAATCATCGGCTGTTGGATGTCCAACATGTGTTAATTTTGACTTATAATCTTAGAGAGGAAGCCCGCTACATGTTTCCATCTTTTATATGCACCATCCCAAAATCATGATAGCACATACCACGGCCTTTGATATACCAGTCGTGATGCACGGTGTGAAACGAGAAATAGCCCAATGAGCACACCGACGGGGATCGATCCTAGTTTGACTGAGAATCGTGTGAGCGCTTTAACACTGAGCTACGCCCCGCAACCGGGTAAATGGGTGAAACAAGATAAACTGTTAAATTCGTTAAAACTCGTTCATGGTGGGAGCCGGTACCGGGATGCGAACCCAGTACTTACCAGGTTTAAGGCCTTTGGCGTAACCACTTGGGCCAGTTGTGTTTAACAGATTTCATGGATATTTTATATTCACTTCTCAAACACAGGACAGCACATACCACGGCCTTTAATTGCACTAATTACTCTCACCCTTTCGGAAAGGTAGAACATTCACATTCCATGCTCATTTCGTCCTTTGAGGACATGTATCGCGATCGTTTATCTCGGTGTGTCTTATATAGCGAAGTATCACCTGTAAACAGGACACACACCGTGACACTGTGAGTCATAGACCTGACGTTAAAACACATCAACTTGACGTGACGTCTTCGGGTAATTGGTATGTTCGTTTTGCTGTGTGATTTATCATGTGAATCCTGATAACAAGAATTTCCTAGACGTGTCGGACAGTTAACGTAAATAAAACAAAATGTCCTGTTCCTTACTTAGGTCAAGGCTTTCGGACTGGTATACAATTTTAGTCATATTTAACGTACATTGTTGCTTAATATGAACAAGGGGGTGGGATTGATCCCTGTCGGTGGGCCCATTGGGCTATTTCTCGTCCCAGCCAGTGCACCACGACTGGTATATAAAATGCCGTGGTATGTGCTGTCCTGTCTTTGGGATGGTGCATATAAAAGATCCTTTGCTACTAATGGAAAAATGTAGCGGGTTTCCTCTCTAAGATATGTCAAAATTACCGAATGTTTGACATCCAATAACCGATGATTAATAAATCAATGTACTCTAGTGGTGTCGTTAAACAAACCAAACTTCTTTAATATGAACAAATGTATTGGTGTATTAATTTAATAAAACGGTAAAAATGTGAAGGCCGTGGTTTTATATATATATATATATATATATATATATATATATATATATATATATATATATATATATATATATATATATATATATATATATATATATATATATATATATATATATATATATATATATATATATATATATATATATATATATATATATATATATAAACATACATGAACATGTATATAAAACCACGGCCTTATATATATAACAGACGCGGCTATTTTGCTTCATCCCATTGAATACGCCCTCTGTTGAGCGGGTAGTTCGTTAATACAGAACGCATCACGCCTAAATGAGGTCCTAAATGAGCAGTTAAATTAACCCCTCATTTGTTTCCGATTTATTTAATGGGTGAGGGGTGTTGACTGAGCCATTTTAAAACTATGCTATGTATCAAAGCGAAATTTTTTGCACCAATAGATAATATAATAAACTTGCGATAGACGTCAGAAGTGGGGGGGGGGGGGTCTGTGTGACACTGGCCCCACCAACTTTGAAGCTGAAGGGGCTAGAGTATGCGTCCCCACCCCCACACTTGAAAGGCGATCTTAATACATGTATTATTAACCCTAAATTTAGTATCATTTACTGCATAGTGATGCATGTGTGCATTATATAGATTTTACTACTTCGTGCTAAAATAATTATGCCAAACGAAATCATCACAAATATGTCATTTGTCATTATTAAAGTCATGTACGGATTATCTCCCCTGTCAGGCCTCGTTGTTCTCAGCAGGGGGCACTGTCTGGGGGAGACATCATTGGTTTTGATTGAGATGATGGGATTACTATGGCTTGGACGGTGTAGCCACAAATATCGAACAACAGGCCGTCTTTTGATCATTATGCGGTTCAGTCAGTAACAAACGTATGAAAAATGCAAAATGAAAGGCATGTATGTCCAGTTTTATTTAGAGGATAAACGTTTGTTTTGTTTACGACACCACTAGAGCACATTGATTTATTAATCATCGGCTATTGGATGACAAACATTTGGTAATATTGACATATAGTCTTCAGAGGAAATCTACCACAGTTTTTCATTAGTAGCAAGGTTTTTTTTTTATATACATTTTCCCACAAACAGGACAGCACATATCATGGCATTTGATATATTAGTCGTGTGCTGCTGGTTGGGAAGGGGAAAAAACAAATAATACCAACCCCTAGATCTGCCTCTGGGGATCTTATATTATGGCACATGTTACTAAACGGTTGTTTTTCCTATGAGAGGATTAGGTCGCCCATCAATCATAAGTAACACTTCTAATGAAAACGAACAGGTGCATCGTGTGCATCATATCGAATAGTATCTCAGAACCACGTGTGGTGTGGTCTCTTTTCAATCTCTCTCTCTCTCTCTCTCTCTCTCTCTCTCTCTCTCTCTCTCTCTCTCTCTCTCTCTCTCTCTCTCTCTCTCTCTCTCTCTCTCTCTCACACACACACACACACACAAACAAATACACTATCTCTAACTCCCTTCCATCCTATATCCCCATCCCTCCGTCCACCTCCCTCTCCTCCCCCTTCGTCTTTCTCTCTCTCTCTCTCTCTCTCTCTCTCTCTCTCTCTCTCTCTCTCTCTCTCTCTCTCTCTCTCTCTCTCTCTCTCTCTCTCTCTCTCTCTCTCTCTCTCTCTCTCCCCCTCCCTCTCTTTTTCTCTCTCCCCTCCCTCTCACTCCCACTCTTTTTTTTTCTTTCTCTCTGACCATCCACCACCATCCACATTGACTTAGAATTCAAATGTTCATTTTTGTCGTGTTTCATGAGTTGGACGAAACCATGTTATAGAAGCTAGATTAAATAAATTATATCATGCGCATAGGTGGGAAAGTACACACTACGGTTTTTTAAGTTTCGGTCGAGGGGAATTGCTTGCAATAGCAAAGAACCCCGAATGATAGGAATCAAATGAGTATAATCGATCCTGCGAGTCATCGCACCTCAGGCGAGTGCTCCGTCACTGAACCACATGAAGCCCCACAAATAACTGAAAATAACTATCATAAATAACCGAACTGGAAACAGGCCTCAGATTATAATACACATTTTACATACTTTCTAATGATCTGTAGTTTACATTACGGTTCTGTTATAAATCGCCACCAGACTCCATCAGAAAGGAAGGAAATGTGTTATTTAACGACGCACTCAACACATTTTATTTACTGTTATATGGCGTCGGATAATATGGTTAAAGACCACACAGATATTGAGAGAGGAAACCCGCTGTCGCCACTTCATGGGCTACTCTTTCCGATTAGCAGCAAGGGATCTTTTATATGCACCATCCCACAGACAGGATAGTACACACCATGGCCTTTGTTACACCAATAGGGCCACCGACGGGGATCGATCCTAGATTGATCGCGCATCAGGCGAGCGCTGTACCACTGAGATACGTCCCGCCCAAGACTCTATTAGATTCACAGATTAGGATTGGTTTGAGTTAAAGTTATGGTCCGTTTATGCAATGTTCAGTAATGCAGGCAGGAATTCTTTGATTTATATTCAAAATCCACACGCTTCTCTTTTCACGTAGAGATTTCCAATAAAATGTATTTTATAAAGAACAAAAACAAGTCCGCCTTTGTGTTCTATTTTTATGAACTCAACATGTGGTTTGTAGTTAAAACAGTACACATCCTTATAGCTTTTCCCCTCTGTTGGAATATATTTTAGAAAGATGAAGAAATATTTTCTAAAATCTGCATTAAAGGGACATACCCTAGTTTCTAAACACTAACGCATATTTTTGACTATTATAACCGTTTTTGATACTTTAAATTATGGAGAGGAGTGTTAGTCTATTTTTAGAGGGTAATTCACCATTTCAAAGTCACAGACTCCTGTTTCACTCAATTGTAACTTTATCCAAATGTGTACAGATTAACTAAACTTAGTGTTAATTGTCACGGGTTGAAACTAGGGTCTGTCCCTTTAAAACGATTTTATTCATTTTCAAGATGCATATTTCTTAAGTTAAATATAATGTACGTAACAATACTCATGAGTTGCTGCTTGAATGCTGTAAGTTTCCCTTGTACAGTTCGTTCATTCTTTATTTTTTAACTTTATTTTCGTACTTATTTCCACTTAAGGTTAAAGTACGCTACACCTGGCACACATTTCAGCTAGCTGTGGCTGTTAGTTCTGGGACAAGTGTTAGTTATTAATAGAAAGATAGTGCGAACATTGGTGGAATAGCATTGTACCTTCTCAGTGAACCGTTAACATCCACCAGGGTCAGAGTGGGTACCGGGATGCGAACCAAGTACCTACCGCCCTTTAGACCTGTCACATGACATGAGTTGAATGACGCGATATTCTTATTTTCATTCGTATTTCAAGCAAAGATGGCATTGAACATTTAATATATACATATTCATACTATATATATATATATATATATATATATATATATATATATATTAAAAACCTTTAAATAAAACATACAAATATAAAACTGTAAAGTACTGCGAATTTAACGATTAAAACATGACACATCATTTGTCATTGCATGATACCAGTTTTTTCAAGCATGTTCTTAATTACATATGCATGCATTCCACGTTATTTCTTCCCTATACGATCCATTTTGTTGAGATTATTGGGTCCAAAATGTCAAAAGGTTAACTAGCCTGAAATGAAGTATAAGCGGTATAAATCCAGGTAAGTTATTATTCGCACAGAAATAAGTAGACCAAACATACATGTACGTAAAAACAACTGGGCTAATATATAATGTGAAATAACATAACTGGGTTAACACAGCGTTCGGTGACCACAAATCTGCGCATAGGAATATTTATCTTCATTCATTCATTCATCTATCTATTCACCCATTGAGTTATTCATTCATTTATTCATCCATCCATCCATCCATCCATCCATCCATCCATCCATCCATCCAATCCATTCATTCATTCATGTATTCATCCATCCACCCAACCAACCAACCAACCAACCAACCAAACAACCATCCATCCATTCATCCATCCATCCATCCATCCATCCATCCATCGATCCATCCATCCATCCATCCTTCCAACCAACCAACCAACCATCCATCCATACATCCATCCATCCATCCATCCGTCCATTCATTCATTCATTCATTCATTCATCATCTATCTATTCATTATTTCATTTATTCATCAATTCATTCATACATCAATCCATTCATCCATCCATCCATCCATCCAACCACCCAACCACCCAACCACCCATCCATCCATTCATTCATTCATTCATCTATCGATCTATTTAACCATACATCCATTCATTCATTTATTCATATATACATACATACATACATACATACATACATTCATTCGTGCTTATATGCAATTAAGGTTCAAGTACGCGGTCGTAGGTACACATCTCAGCTATCTGGGCTGTCTGTCCGGGACACTTGAGTTAATGGTTAGTTGTTTGGTGAAGCTCAGTCGGTTGAGTGCTCGCTTGAGGTGCTTGCGTCGCAGGATCAAACCACCTCGGTGGATCCATTCATCTGATTGGAGGTTTTCTCGTTCCAACCAGTGCACCACAACTGGACAAAGACCGTGGTATGTGCTTTCCTGTCTGTGGGAAAGTGCATATAAAAGATCCATTGCTGCATTAGGAAAAATGTAGCGGGTTTCCTCTGATGACTACGAGTCATAATTACCAAATGTTTGACATCCAAAAGCCGATGATTAACTAATTAATGTGCTCTAGTGCTGTTGTTAAACAAAACAAACTTCTTCTTTTTTTGTTGGTGAAAGAGAACGTCAGTGTAGTTTATTTAGTGGTCTTACACCTTGCACTGAGCTGTTAAAACTCGCTCTGGGTGAGAGCCGGTGCCGGGGTGCAACCCCAATACCTACCAGCCTTACGTCCGATGGTTTAACAACTACACCACCGAGGAGCTACGTGAGTTCCTATGCACCGTCTGAACTAACACTGTTTAGACAATAGTCTAATGAAAAGCCTGGCGTTTTTTAAATAATGGTCCTGAGAATATTTAAGCTCAAATGTAAAACAAGTCATTATATCCGCGAGACTTTAACACGCAGTGGTACAGCGCTCGCCTAACGCGCGATCGATCTAGGATCGATCCTCGTCGGTGGTCCCATTGGGCTACTTCTCGTTCCAGCCAGTGCTCCACAACTGGTGCAACAAAGGCTGTGGTATGTACTATCCTGTCTGTGGGATGGTGCATATAAAAGATCCCTTGCTGCTAATCGGAAAGAGTAGCCCGTGAAGTGGCGATAGCGGGTTTCATCTCTCAATATCTGTTTGGTCCTTAACAATGTGCCCGAAACCATATAACCGTAAATTAAATGTGTTGAGAGCGTCGTTTAAATAAAACATTTTCTTCCTTAACACGCCATATTGCATAACAGTGCGGCAAGACATTTGTCATGGTGTGACATTGGAATGCGATCTTGTCTTAATTTGGTAAATCAAGGAGTAGGGCGTGGGGTTTGGATGGTACGCGATGTAGCGATGTTCTAGAAATTATAACGAACGTTTCGGAGGGATTAGAGGGGTTGTTGGTAGTTTTTCTCAGAGTTTTACCCTCTTTTTATGTTTTATGCTGGGTTGTGTGTGTGTGTGGGGAGGGTGGGGTTTGGGGGGGGTCCTATTTAGAAAATTTCAAAGGATCACAAACAGAAGTATTCGTTCGTCACCAGGCAAGATTTGAAATTGTTTCATCGTGGAAATAAAACGTGTTCATAATTTATATACTGTAAATCATGAAATTAATGCGTCATATTATTGCGTCCGTACATGAGTGAACAAAAATGCGTATTTTTATTAATGCGTCGGGCAAAAGTCCACATCACATAAAAACCACAGTTGTGTTCTTATTATATTGTTTGGGCTTCATCTTTCATGTTAAAAGAAGTCAGTAGTTGTTTTGACAGCTACTACATAATCTGAAGTTAATCGCATGGTGGGTCGACCAGGAAGCCCTAATTACTTAAAGTAGTGTAATTAGTATAACTACACCTTATTGTTAAGGGTATGCCTCGCACTTTTGTGTGGTGATTGCTTCTAATTAATCCACCAGTAGGAATAAAAGGTAAACGGGTCGCTATTGCAGGGCACAATATTTCACGCGAACGCAGACGTATTATGCTAACAAAATGTTTTAGACTGATTTTATACACTTGATGCGCAGCACAGGAATAGACGTTAACAAATGCGATATATTGCAACAGTGACAACTTGCGACCAGTCTAACTTAAAATGCCATGTATAGAGTCGAGCCAAATGGTTTGAAGAAATATGCCCGGATTGTTGGTTGCGGTTATATAATTTTCTACTGTTTCATTTTTAAAGGAATATATTTAGTAATAAAATTTGTTGATGATAATTTTACAAATGTTCAAAACAGTTTAAATGTATACAGTAATCCAGAAGTGTAAGAAATTTTGAAAAATACTCACATCGCAAAATGAACTTTTTAAAAACAAAACATTTGGAACATCACTGTATTATATAACCGCTATGATATTCCAGGAAAGTGAAAATAGAATGGCAACATCGAAACGAAAGAAAGATTCTTGAAGTATTCACAAAACGACATTTAACAAAAATTGTTTTTGTATTTTGTTTCATCTTTATATTATCATTTTTTATTTTTATTTAGAAGTATTATAGTAAATCCTGCAAATTTTTTGTATTGGGAATGAGACTAAACAAAATCCGTCAAGTTATTATTGCGTCGATGTGTTCGCCGCATTTTTCGCATTAATTACTTGCTCGCATTAATTTCATGATTTACAGTATATATATTACTCATCTTTCGCTAGGGATATACCAAATTTATTTAACGTGTGATCATTGACACTATGCGGTTGGGATGTTCCACACGTCGCCATGGTTACAATCGAAGACAATAAATGCAGTTGCTTTATTTGGCATAAGTTGTTTTTTTGTCAACTATCCCTATCGAAAGTTGAGTAATATGCTACTCAACGTTTGATAGGGATAGTTGATAAAAAAAACATTATATGTTTACGCTAATTTTCGTTGGTTCAGCATGCGCAATTTTGTGTAATGGGCTATTTTTAAAAATGCGTTCGTAACAAAACAAAAACAAAAAATATTTTGTTTAAAAAGGAAACCTGAAGCATATGTTTACAAATCAAACGATATCATACTTTTTACAAAATAAAACGTAATATAAATCGTGGTAATTTTTTTTATTTACTTCGTTCACTGACTGTAAAATGTAATTAATCTTGAAAATGCTAAATTTTGACGGAACAGAAGACAACGGGACGGTAGTACTGCAATAAATGTCAATCACATGATCAGGGTTTTTACGTTTCATAAACTGTCTGCATATCTTTGTAAAGTTAAACGGGGACGAGACGTAGCCTAGTGGTGGAGCGCTCGCTTGTTGCGCGATCGTACTAGGATCGATCCCTGGTGGTGGGCCCATTTGGGTTATTTCTCGTTCCAGCCAGTGCACCACAATTGGTTTATCAAAGGTCGTGGTATGTGTTATCCTGTCTGTGGGATGGTGCATATAAAAGATCCTTTGCTACTAATTGAAAAATGTACCTGGTTTCCTATCTAAGACTGTATGTCAAAATAACCAAATGTTTGACATCCAATAGCCAATGATTAATAAATCAATGTGCTCTAGTTGTATCGTTAAACTTTTTTTTAAACGACTAAACGGTAGTAAAGTATCACGTTACACAATTGAAAAAAAGACAATAATATAAATTATTTACTGAGCACAAATACTACGAAACTATTTGCACAAGTAAACAGTTTACATATTACTACAAACCAGAGAAGCAGTTGTTTTTTTTTTTTTTTTTTTTTTAGTTTGTTGGAGAGTGTTAATCTGCACGGGTCTGATGTTTCGGTGTACCTTCAGACTGTAACCCGGAAATGCCTGGTTTGAACTGAGGTAACCTTAAGCAGATTATAGCCTATATGTTATATGTTATTCACCCAGACCATTACCTTGAATATCAGCTGTAAATGTCTCGTTTTATTACTTTGATATTTGTTTGTTTTTTGTGGGTGTTGCCCATGAATCTTCGTCAAAAAGCAATATGTCTCTGTACTAGCACGGCGCGATCACTATAGTTCGTTGGCGTAAAACGGGAACTGACGAGTTATCCAAAAAAAATATATTTGACTTTGTATGGGTTTAAAACTTAATAATATTTCTTTATATGACTTTTAACTTTATATTCATTATTGAAAGAAAGAAATGTTTTATTTAAAGACGCACTCAACACATTTCATTTATCTTTATATGGCGTCAGACATATGGTTATGGACCACACAGATTTTGAGAGGAAACCCGCTGTCGCCACTACATGGGCTACTCTTTCCGATTAGCAGCAAAGGATCTTTTATTTACGCTTCCCACAGGCAGGATAGCACAAACCATGGCCTTTGTTGAACCAGTTATGGATCACTGGTCGGTGCAAGTGGTTTACACCTACCCATTGACCCAGGTTTGGAATCGGTATCTGGATTAAAAATCTCATGCCTCGACTGGGATCCGAACCCAGTACCTACCAGCCTCTAGACCGATGGCCTAACCACGACGCCACCGAGGCCGGTATATTCATTATAGAGTTACATGGCAATTCATTAGTTCCCTTTTGACGCAAACGGGCTATATAGCTCCTTCACATTGATGTTAACTCTACTGGCATTGCACTCTGGGTGTAGCGGGTATAAGTGTATACATATAAGATCTATTGTTGCTTTTTTTTTCGTTAGGCCTAAGAAATTGTATGTGTTCGGGAATCCGACCCTAACTAGAAACAATGGCCGACCCTAATTTTATTCAATGTATTTCTTTCTCCTTTTTTCCGATTTGGTATTAATATATATGTAGGTGAAAAGAATAAAAATGTAGTAAAACAATTTTAACCAAGCTACCATGCCTAATTTTTTCATTGTGTTTTTTCGAAGCGACGGTACGTTTCCTGCGCCTGCCCCTCTCTCTCTCTCTCTCTCTCTCTCTCTCTCTCTCTCTCTCTCTCTCTCTCTCTCTCTCTCTCTCTCTCTCTCTCTCTCTCTCTCTCTCTCTCTCTCTCTCTCTCTCTCTCTCTCTCTCTCTCTCTCTCTCTCTCTCTCAAGAGAAGAAATACCTATTCAAATATTATATTAAACACTAAATAGATTTAGTTTAAAATGTGCTAAGGGTATCGTTATTTTCTTTTACCCAGAGAGTAGCATTTCACTTTAGTAAATTCTTGCTGTATCCTCGTCAAGTAATTCAAACATGTTTTGTGTGCCTGACCTTTTTTTCTGTCTATCACGGTGTTTCATAATGTAGCGTCCAGTCTTCTTTCTACTGGTCGCATTCAACGGAGAACAAAAGAAGACAATAAAACTATTTGGTATTTGTTTCTTTAAGATGAAGGAAGCGCAAAAGGGTAAATGTTAGCGACATTGGCATTTGAGTTGCTTGTTGCGTCTAACAGTAGCGGCAAAGTGAAAAGGAAAGGAAAAACCAAGCAAGGTGTGATACATGTTTTTATCTAATTTTAACTAACTACGTGTATGTCTGCAGCTAATTTCATTAAATTTACCTTCTTTTATAACCAAGATAAAAAGTCAAAGAAAAGTTAATTCAGCATTATAATGTATGCAAGGAGGGAAGAAGGAATGAAAGAACAGCCTAACTAATGAAACGATTTAATAATGGAAGGATTGATACAATTTAATATATTGAAAAAAATAATCAGTGAATAAATGAATTAATGAATGAATACTCATTGAATTAATGACTTAGTTATTTAAAAATGGAATAATTTAATGAAATGATGATAGAATGATGGAAAGAAGGGAGGAAGAAATCTGTTGACCATGAATGAATGAATGAATGAATGAATGAATGGATGGATGAATGAATGAATTAATTAATTAATGGATGGATGAATGAATGAATGAATGAATGAATGAATGAATGAATGAAAACGCTAATTAAGAAACTGAATGAATGAATGAAATTGTGAAGGAAGGTTGGAAGGAAAAAGGAACAAAGCTGTTGGTCGTGTAACACCAGTGGGCAACTTTGGTCTATATTATGCATGTGCGTGATTATGTGCGTGGTTGCGTGCGTGCGTGTGGTGCGCGCACACAAACTCGTCATTCTTATTATTTTGCAAATGTACCAAAGGCATTAACCATTCGACCACTCAGTCGTATTCGAGGTGTCAATTACAAAACAAGTCAGGTTTGAGGTCAATTTAGGGGCACGACGTCTGTGATTAAACACCCTTTGTGTCTATCAAGGCCCTCCCTGTGGAATGAACCCTATGCCCAGTTCGGCCATTATCGCCCGATAACGGACAGAAGTACAATGCCACCTGTATGGATGCCAGAGTGTCTTGTCACGTGCAATCAGTAATTTACTGTACAAACAAGTTGTCAAACTAAACCAAGCTGTTCATATCAAAGTCTCATTTGGTTTTCTTGTAGAATACTAAAAATAAGAAGCTGATTCCTTTATGACTTGGTAATGGGTCTTTTTAAATTATTATTTAGCCTGTGTTGTTAGTTACACGACTGTATGATTGTATGCATGTGTGTGTATGTGTGTGTGTGTGTGTGTGTGTGTATGTGTGTGTGTGTGTGTGTGTGTGTGTGTGTGTGTGTGTGTGCAGAGAGAGGAAGGCAGAAACAGAGAGCGAGAGAGACAGACAGAGACACAGAGATAGAGACAGACAGAGACATGGAGATAGAGACATACAGACAGACAGACAGACAGACTGACAGACACAGATATAGAGAGAGACAGAGAGAGACAGACAGACAGACAGAGACAAAGAGATAGAGAGAGACAGAGAGAGACAGAGAGAGGGGGTGGGGGCAGAGTGATAGACAGAGGCAGAGACCGATACTGGAAATAGATCCTGGTTAGTTACGACTGTATGATTGTGTGTGTGTGTGTGTGTGTGTGTGTGTGTGTGAGAGAGAGAGAGAGAGAGAGAGAGAGAGAGAGAGAGAGAGAGAGAGAGAGACAGACAGACAGACAGACAGACAGACAGACAGACAGGCAGGCAGACAGAGGCAGACAGACAAAGACAAAGACACAGATAAAGAGAGGCATAGAGAGACACCGAAAGATAGATAGAGAGTGGGGGCAGAGAGAGATCCTGGGAAAATATACTACAGGCTGTTATAGAAAAAGAATTGCCAACCGATCATAGTTTTTAGTAGTTGTTGACTAGTTTGTAACTGGTATAGCATTTTTGACATTATATTTTGTGTCATAAATCATTTTAAAAGTATGTTTCTTATCAAAGGAAAAATCAAAAGAAACCATAAGCAATTGCAGCTTGATTTGTACACATTTTCAGTGTTATGTTACATACTTTTCCGCAACCTTCAGCTTCAAAAAGTGGTACTGGAGCAGGAATCGGGTGGGGGGTGGGGGGTGGAGAGAGACATCGTTTTTTGATACAGTAGCAGCAGCTATGGTTTATATATAATTATATTTATGTGTGTGTGAGAGCCACACACACACACACACACACACACACACACACACATATATACATACATACATAGTATGCATGTATACCTGCATAGTGACGTAACCTCGACGTCACAGAGTCCATTACGTCATCAGCTTTCCGTTGACGGTGTAATTAAATCTACATCTGATGAGTGAGAGCAATTCAACTCTCTCACGAAACAAGCCTGTCATGTAGAGATAAACATACACTTTTAACGATTTACATACATACATATATATATATATATATATATATATACATATATATATATATATATACATATATATATATATATATACATATATATATATATATATACATATATATATATATATATATATATATATATATATAATATACATATATATACATATATATATATATATATATACATATATATATATATATATATATACATATATATATATATATATATATACATATATGTATACTTTTTGGCACCTTCTTACGCCACTGAGTGGCATAGGAGGGATTACTTTGTTCTGATCAAGGAACTGGAAATGGTTTTGACATAGGTGCTCTGATTCGTGCTCTGTTGGGGGTTTTTTTCATTGATTTTAACATCATACCACAACTTTCCCGACAATAATATTATTTTTGCAGGTTTTATTGCAGCCGTGATAATTTCAGTCCATTTGGAAAATAAAACATAAGACGAAGTAAAGAACATTAACAATCCGTCCACTGATACCCAAATAACGTTAGTACCACCGTGTATTAGTTATAATTTGTTTAAAATGTCTGACCTTTGACACTGGAGGTCAAAGGTCGGTGTCCTCGTCTGTCTCTGTAAATAACGGGCGCGCCTTCCCCTTGCAGGTATTTTATCTGTTTTCTCAAACAACAAAGTCTCGTTCTTGACGTGACTTTGGACAATTAACGACACTTGACAAGTCGCATTGTCAACAGAGGTAAACACGCCGGAGTGTGCTTGTTTTAAAATTAGGTGTCCACAAACATGATGATCCCATTTGTGACAAAAATAAAAAAGATGCTTTGCAAGATATCCTAAGACTCGAACAGTCTCTATCTTTAGCAACCTTAACCAGTCTTAAAGCGAGGACAACGTTTATGGAGGAATGTCGTCAAAGCTATGTGTGCCATAGATATCCTAGCGACAAAAGTTAAAAGTTTGTTTTGTTTAACTATACCACTAGAATACATTGGTTAATGAATTATCGGTTATTGGTTGTTGAACATTTGGTAATACTGACATGTAATCTTTACAAGAAACCCCTACATGTTTCCATTATCAGCAAGGGATCTTATTTTTTATATGCTCTTTCCAACAAAAAGGACATCCCATAATATGGCCTTTGTCGTGGGACACTGGTTGGGACGGGAACTCAAACAGTACATAGCCGTATGTACGATGGCTTAACCACGATATCACTGAGGCTGGTTGGGGCCGTTCTAACCCCCACCCCCACCCCATCCTACCCTCCCCCCCCACCCCCCACCCCCACCCCACACCCCACACACACACACCTTATACCGCGTACTTTTTATAATTTTAATAAAGTTAATTCAGCATATTACGTGGCTGCAAGTAAAATATCTTTATTATATGCGTATTTTTTCACATTAATTGCAAGTATACAAAAATTAATTTAGCGCCCTCATTTTCCTTATTTTAAAGCAGTTCCAATTTACAAGATCTAGAACAAAACGTTAACAGAACTGATATGTTAAAACTTAACTTTGTGTTGCCATGGCAGCGAGCACGCGTGCGGCCTTTAGATATTTGACTGGACGCGAAACATCGATTTAATTTTGTGTGGCCTCACACAACTATAAACCGTAAACTGGGATTGGGTAATGCTGAACTATTCTTGTACTATTGTTGGCACGGTGACAGGTACGTTTAGTCTAGTAACTACGGTATATCTACACATTTATTATACACAGAAAGGTAGAAAGAGATGTTTTAGTCACGATTGTGTCGTATACACACACACGTTAAAGCTGTCAATATATTAACAGTCTGTTTATTTTGTTTGTCGACACCATTAGAGCACATTGACTTATCAATCATGGGCTATTGGATGTCAAACAGTTGGTAATTTTGACGTATAGCCTTAGAGAGTAAACCCGGTACATTTTTCCATATGCACTTTTAAACAGACATGACAGCACATACCATTGCCTTTGATATACAAGTTGTGGTGCACTGGCTGAGACGGCTGAAAAATTAAATCACAGAATGGGTCCACTGATGTGGTTCGATCCTACGACACAAGCACCTCAGGCGAGCGCTATATCGACTGAGCTAGATCCCGCCCCGGGTATTAACAGACGGATGGATGGACGGACGGACGGAAGGACGGATCGATCGATATATATAAGTGGCTATATGTATGAACTGACTAAAAGGACCCATGGGCGGGACTTAACCCAGTGGTAAAGTGCTCGCTTGATGCGCGGTCGGTTTGGAATCGAGCCCCGTCGGTGGGACCATTGGGCTATTTTGCGTTCCAGCCAGTGCACGACGACTGGTATATCAAATGCCGTGGCATGTGCTATCCTGTCTGTGGGATGATGTCTATAAAAGATCCCTTGCTACTACTAGAAAAATGTTGCGGGGTTCCTCTCTAAGACTATGTGACAGAATGACCAACTGTTTGACAGCCTATGACCGATGATTAATAAACCAAGGTGCTATAGTGGTGTTGTTAAACAAAACAAACTTTAAAAAGGACCCACCCCTCCAGTATCCGCCCCTGACATTATTTAACCGGTGATGTCATTCAAGCGAGGATTCCGCCGACTGCTATCGGCGACGCTTACGGCGCATTAATGATGAGGCGCCGGTGTGTAAAGCGGTCCATTGCAGGGGTTACGTAAGTATAATGACAGGAATTGCGCACCATGGCGGTACAGGTAAACACGGATTACAACCTGTCTGGGTTCATTAAAGGTTATAACATACACGGTCACGACTTTATAGGGCGCATTTCTAGTCACGGAGTGAACATCTGCACAACTGTCACACATTAAAGCAATAAAATGAAAATGTGTACGAAACATCGAATACTAATATAATGTCTAATTGATTGATTTTTAAAAAAATAAAAATCGAAATATTGAAATTTTACTTCTACCTGTCCTTTACGTGACGTAGAAAACTATGAATCTTTTTTCTCTTTTTTTCTTTTTTCTTTTTTTCTTTTTTTTATTATTATATTATTACTTAAACTCCTTTCTTTTTTTTTACCAAAAACTACTTGTTTCACTATATCATATCCATTCTATTCTGATCTGCGTGCTATATATAGTAGTATCAAAAAGTATTAATGGAAAAAACCTTCTGCATTTAAATTGATTACACTTTTAAGTCTTCAAAATGTAACTCAATAGCGCAATCTTGGAAGATATTTTATCCAATCTACTAAACGCAGAGAACTTGCTAATTAATTCTAAACTGTGTCCATTCTGAAATTGTTAATTCAATTTTCTATTTGTTCCTAACCTATTACTACATCTTTGCTAGTTAGTATAAATACGTAATACCATGTTGTATGTATATTTACACGTTTGTCGATCTGATGTCGCTAGGTTTTCGTAATTACATGTAAATTTATTATGTAAAATTATGTTTATGCCTATAGGCAATTGCTGTGGCAAATAAAGGAATTCAATTGAACTGAATTGAGAACACTTTAGAATCCTAAGTTAAACTGTATCTTCTAATGCACTGTATTCTAAAAGCATGGGGCGGGACGTGGCGTTCGCATGGTACGTGGTCGGTCTAGGATCGATCCCTAATAACCAATGATTAATAAATCAATGTGCTCTAGTGGTGTCGTTAAACAAAAGAAATTTTGATATGTGTTATCCTGTCTGTGGGATGGTGCATAAAAAGATCCCTTGCTACTAATGGAAAAAAATATAGCGAGTTTCTTCTCCAAGACTATATGTCAGAATTACCAAATGTTTGACATCCAATAGCCGATGATGAATAAATCAATGTGTTCTAGTGGTGTCGTTAAACAAAACAAAATTTAACTTTCTAAAATCATATTCAGATTCAGTGTCCTAGATGACAGTGTAGTCGAATTACCTGGAGGTTACTGTTACCGTTAAAGCATCAGTACACACAATCAGTGGCGAACCCTACCCCCCCCCCCCCCTCCCCCAACTCTCTCCCATCATGAGCGCATTGCCCCAGGAGAACCTGGACGTGTTTGAATCTATAGTGCAAGTAAGAACCGGTCAGACCTGTCGACTCGCAAAAGTACAAGACAGGACAGTAAAGGAGCCCGAGTTACGATGGGTCGTAGGATCGAGTTACATTACCGGATCCATCTTGCTATTTTCAGTTCCAATTAAGCGTTTCTCGGTGACCGGTACATGTATCTAAACGATAAACCCGTAATACACGATCAGCACAGTGCAGAGATGAATTGGGCATTTGACGAAATAGTGATTCTATGAATCTCTATCTAGTGCCTCGTCTACAGAAGGACAGCCACTCCAGGGGAGATAATTATTGGACAATACATCCTTCCTGTACCGCTCAAAGAGGACTGCCACTCAGTCTAGTTAACTTTACTAAATATATCTCTCTTGCACCGTCACAAAGAGGTCTGCCACTACCAGACTAGTTTACTAAATCAAAACTAGCACAGGACACACAAACAGATGTTTGAAAGAACACAGTGTGCCATTTGTGATATCACACAGAAATATCCCACATATGTTAGTGGTCGATATCCCAACAACTGACTGGCTGCTCCGTGATGACGACACACGTCTACACTGTTCTTTAAAATTAATACTACAAATGCCGATGTTACCTATGACTGACTGGAGTAGCCAGAGGGGGCTATGGTAACATGCCCTCTCCCCAATTACCTCTTTTTTTTCCACATAAAATTTTATATTTCCCTGTCGCCCTTTAATACGAGTCCTAAACAGAGTGGGTGCCACAGACAGGACAGTACAACAGTACTAGATTTGGAGCACTGGCTCGAACAAGAAATAACCCAATGGGTCCACCGACGGGGATAGATCCTAGATCGATCGCTCATCGGGCGAGCTTTTTACCACTAGGTTACGTCCCACCACTACCTTAGTTGGAATAATTGTTTTAGCTTAAGTTGGAAATAGATGCATTACCGTATTTGAAAAATAGATGTATTATCTTAGTTAGTGTACATGTTGTACCTGGTTTTGGGGGATATATAATATTTAAGTTACTACACCGATGCCCGTTAGATAGCATGTATCTTACTTGTCATACATGTTTTCACACGACTTGCATGATGGTATCTTAACTAACACTGAGGTACTTCTTCTTTTCAGATGGTGTTCTCTTTCACATTATCTTACTATCATCTGACTGTACAGCTGAATTACGCGCACAGGATAGCGTGTTTGAGCCTTAAATCATGGATTAAGTACAAAAATAATCACACCATCTTCAAGATCGTTTACGGTACTTTTCTTGTTTTCATACATAGGATACGGTAAGTTGTGTGGAATTTTTGTTTAAATAGTTCATTGACCCCAGAAACAAATATCGTAAAGTCAGAGTAGATGCTCAATTTGTGTGTGTCGGGGGGGGGGGGGGGGGGGGGCATGTTAATGTCGTTCCTATAGTCCGTCTAACAGAGAACGCCTTTTTCATAATACAGAATTTACTGCAAGTTAGCCGATTGATTTGTAAATTGCACATAAAACTAGTAAATTGGTTTATTATTTCCAAAACACTTTTACCTTTCTTCTTACGTCAAACTAAACTGAAATTATTATTTTTTTAAATAAAAATTATAGAATGATGACACGGACTAAAGTACAGTATCGGCCTTGGTAGTGTAGTGGTATAGGCTGAAAGGTGCAGGGTTCGCATCTCAATACTGGTTCCCACCTATATTATGAGACAGGAAACCTTCATTCTGATGGAAACTGATCCTATGAACTCAACATATACTCATTAAATTAATTAGGGATCAGCAGATATGTTTGGCACTGGTCTTTAAATATGATAAAAAAAAAAAAAAACATATACAGGGACATCCGCTATTATGTGTCGACGTTGTGACAAGCTTTTTAAGATTAATGGTTTAAAAAACAAGTTAGAGCGAATACAACGACAAGTATAGTTACGAACCAACGTGCAACGAATGCAAAGCGAATTCTCGAAGCAAAGACTTGGCAATAAATTATTAATATATTAGAAAGAAAACTATTAACCAACAATTATGGTTGTCGCGTTTTCAAATAGTTATTATTCTTCTCACTTCAAAAACTAAATGGGAGTATTTTTGGCCAGAGCTGTTGCAATTTCAATTTTACTAGGAAAAAAAATTGAATTTGGATTTTAAATTGACAATTTAATCCTAATTTAAGAACATTGTCAGATGGAGGATGCCTCAGAGACTCCGAAAAGAATAAAGCATAATGCTGGTCTCAGACTGTCAACTGCCAGCACAAATTTGGCCAACTTTCTGCTGTCACGACTTCTACGACTGTCCACTTGCTGGTCTGAGCGCTCTTATAACTCGACTGCGTTAACCCATTTAGTTCTTAATCTAAGCGCACCCGTCTTAAGTCTGGAATTGGAGAAATCACAACGCAACCGTCGAGTTGTCCAACTTCGCCCTAACAGTTGACAGTCTGAGCCTAACATTACTTCCACCTCCTCCCCACCTTATAGTGCCCACGATGCCTTGTCTTGACCAACCTTGGTTATCGCCATCCCGTCACCCTGCCCCACCTTATAGTGTCCATGATGCCTTGTCTTAACCCACCTTGGTTCTCGCCATCCCGCCACCCTGTCCCACCTTATAGTGCCCATGATGTCTTGTCTTGACCCACCTTGGTTCTCGCCATCCCGTCACTGTGTCCCACCTTATAGTGTCCATGATGCCTTGTCTTGACCCACCTTGGTTCTCGCCATCCCGTCACCCTGTCCCACCTTATAGTGCCCATGATGCCTTGTCTTGACCCACCTTGGTTCTCGCCATCCCGTCACCCTGTCCCACCTTATAGTGTCCATGATGCCTTGTCTTGACCCACCTTGGTTCTCGCCATCCCGTCACCCTGTCCCACCTTATAGTGTCCATGATGCCTTGTCTTGACCCACCTTGGTTCTCGCCATCCCGTCACCCTGTCCCACCTTATAGTGCCCATGATGCCTTGTCTTGACCCACCTTGATTTTCGCCATCCCGTCACCCTGCCTCACCTTATAGTGCTCATGATGCCTTGTCTTGACCCACCTTGGTTCTCGCCATTCAGTCACCTAGTCCCACCTTCCATACGGATATGTCATCGTGTTACTGCGTACGAACCTTTTTTTTTCTTCTTTTGTTTTGGTTTTATTATCGTATGACGTAATACTGTCGCAAGCAAAACGTTTATTATTTTAGGAGATAAACGTGACGATTGGGCCTCAAGGCGATAACAACACAAGCATACATTAAACGATTGTTGTTGACCTACAATGTACAAAGTGTGAAAATATTGCGTCATTTAAGATTGCAATTACTGGTTTGCAGGGCCTCTTTATAAAAACAAAGTATAGAGGGAAGGCTTGAGCGATGGGGTCCGCAGGAACCAGGGGCGGGGAACTACGCCCACCGACCCACACTCACTTGAAGACCATAGCATTTGTTTTTATTCTTATTAAGTATATATGAAAGAAAACAATTCGTAAGAGTTTCGACACATTTTTATAAATTTGTTCTCCAGGTGCTAGGAAATCGTGTCTGAGATTATCTAAAGACAGCAGGCGCGTGTGCAGGATTTTTTTACATGGGAGTGGGGGTCCAGACTGTGGAAACCTAAAGTTTATAGGGGGTCGAGCCTTGCTCCCCCAGAAAATATATTAAAAAATAACTATGCTTGAACAGGGACCCCCGAAACCCTCTCCCTGCGCACGAGCCTGGACTGCCCCACTCCCTATGGGCATGATGACAGAATGGAATTATTTCTCAATACCAACCACCACTTATAAATTAAAATTACCTCCGCAGTGTTAGATGTATTTGCATATTGTTTCATTGTTCCATAATACATCAAGGCGTAACTTGAGTACCTCCCACCCAGAGACAATTAGAAGGCAGAAACACGATAAGATACTTTACGGACAAAGGCAGTGCATTCAGCTTTCTAGTTCTTCAAACGATGTGTCTTCCGGTGCAAAGAACGTGGGGGTGGACAGACAAAAAAGTTATAATAAATGAAACGTCACCCGCCCCGTGTTCAACAACAGAGGCAAGTTCAGCCAGTCGTTTGTTGCTAACACGTGCTAGACTGGTTTTTACGTTACACGTTAAACCAAGTGACTATTGCGGGAACAGTCAAAATAGGTTGTAAATGGTTAGCAAAAAACGTCTGGCTGACCCTAACGTTCGCGGACTACGATTCCCGATTGGGTAATTTTGATGTAACCAGCACATTTTAAACTTTGACTATCTGTTTTCGAACATATTCTTATTTTGTCACTTAGTCGAAAGAGAAAAGGAAATTAATGTTTGGTTAATGACACCTCAGCACATTTTAAACTATGGCTATCTGGTGTCCAACATATGTGCAAAGCTTTAGTGGAGAACCGTAAGATCACGGTGGTACCACGTCAACTTCTAAAGTGTGTTCCCAGGACAGCGTGCTTGAATTTAACTCGGTAAAGCGCTCGCATGAGGTGATTGCGTCACCGTATCGAATCAACTGAATGGACCCATTCTCTGATTTGGCGTTTTTCCCGTCACAAACAATGCATCAAGACTGGTATATCAAAGGTCGTGGTATGTGTTGTCCTGTACGTGGGGAAGTATAAAAGATATATAAAAGATCCCTTGCAACTAATGGATAAATGTAGCGGGTTTCCTCTGTAAGACTATATGTCAGAATTAGCAAATGTAAGCCAGTTATCAATAAATCAATGTGCTCTATTGGTGTCGTTAAACAAAACAAACTTTACTTTTTTTATTATTTCTTTTTACTCATTTTTCTTCAGGGAGCGGGATTTGGCTCAGTTGGTTGAGTGCTCGCTTGAGGTGCTTACGTCGCAGGATCGAACCACCTCGGTAGATCCATTCAACTGATTGGGTTTTCCAAAAGTTACTGGTCAAAGACCGTAGTATGTGCTTTCCTGTCTGTGGGAAAGTGCACACAAAAGATCCCTTGCTGCATGACGAAAAATGTAGCGTGCTTCCTCTGATGAATACGAGTCAGAATTACCAAATGTTTGACATCAAATAGCCAATGATTAATTAATCAGTGTGCTCCAGTGGTGTCGTTACATAAAACAAATTTTAACTTTCCAACAGCCGAAGACCCATATTATGTATGTTCGCCATGGTGTATGTTTTTAGTGCCAACGAGAACCCTTCTATTAGCAATCTTCATTTGAAGTTGGGTAATTTGACATAGATTTCAATGGCAGATGACATCTGTGTAGTGAGACCGTGGTATGTGCTTTCCTCTGTGTGGAAAAGTGCAAATAAAACATGCCTTGTTGCATTAGGAAAAATGCAGCGGGTTTCCTCTGATGAATACGAGTCAGAATTACCAAATGTTTGACATCCAATAGCCGATGATTAATTAATCAATGTGCTCTAGTGGTGTCGTTAAACAAAACAAACAAAAATCTTTTTCTTTTCTTAATTTTCTTCTTCTTCTTCTTCTGTTTTAATGTAATACATGTAGTCGATTTCACGAGGTTCGTTAACTGACAACAGTGATCGATCTATGGCGATATCAATCGGCCCCATCTATCAGCCATAGACTGTATGTGTCACGTTATGTCTTACATACGAGAGCTTGCAAAAAGGACGGCAAAATAAGAACCTGTTATTTTCTCACAAATGCAGTCGCAATTAAAACGTAAATCAACTTTAAAGTTAGTCTTATCTAATTGTTTATTACTGAATGATAGAATAAAGTTAAAAGTTCGTTTTGTTTAACGCCATCACCAGAGCACATTGGGGTTTTTATGATTGGTTTTTGGGGTTCATTTCATTTCAACTTATTTTCGTGCTTATATCCAATTAAGGTTTAAGCACGCTGTCCTGGGCACACCTCAGCTATCTGAGCTGTCTGCCCAGGACAGTGGGTTAGTTGTTAGTTGGTTAGTGAGAGAGAAGAGGGTGCAGTGGCCTTACACCTACCCATTGGGCCGTTAAGAACTCGATCTGGGTTGGAGCCAATACCGGGCTCCGAACCCTGTACCTACCAGCCTGTAGTCCGATGGCTGAACCGATGCGCCACCGATGCCGATATTGGGGTTCAAACATTTGTGAATATGACATATAGTCTTCAAAGGAAACCCGCTACCTATTTTCAACTGCAACAAGTGATTTTTTTATATGAACTTTGGGATGTTTTTGCGAGTAATAATGTTATAATATGGTGCGGCGAGATTGTGAGTTTATTAAAACTGTGGCTGTGTTTGTATTTTGTATGATGTTATAATAATGGTGCGGCGAGATTGTGAGTTTATTAAAACTGTGGCTGTGTTTGTATTTTGTATGATGTTATAATAATGGTGAGGCGAGATTGCAGCTTTAAAAGGATGACTTGAGTGTTATACTAAAAAAAACTACAGTACGAGACATTTTAATTGGCACACCATATTATGATTGTTTTGAACTGTTTTAATAATAATATATTAAAAACATTCAACAGCTTTGTCATGTTAATAATAATAATAATAATAATAATAATAATAATAATAATATATCAAACAGTTTAAACAGCTTTACCATGTTAGGTCAGAAGTTAAAAAAATATTGTGAATAGCGGGTGAATGATTGATTTGTTTGAACAAACTGACTGACTGACAGACAGACAGACATTCAGACAGACAGACAGACTGACAGACAGACAGCCATTCAGACAGGTATTTAGGCGGGCGGAAGACTTTCGAACAAACAGTTTATTAACGTGTTACCTCAGTTATAAAACGCCACCAATAAAGGCCTGTATAATAAAATATGCAAACTTGCTGAGTCAGTCCGTAAGACGTTACGAGAGAATATAATATGCACGTATAGAGAAATACAATATAGTGTCCTGGACGGAGGAGCCGACCAAGGCCGGCTTTTGTGCCCAGGACAGGCGTGCACTACAGCAGCTTGCTCTGAATGTGCACGTAAAGCCCTAACACCTGACCTGACCAACAATATAGTTCGGGTTTTTTCGGAGGAACGGTGGTTGGAGTGGAGCCAAATTATATATCGACCTCGAGCACCAGGTACCTTCATTATGCCGCTGGACCGGACAAGATAACGTGTGCATTTTGTATGTTCAGGGCTGGAACGTACCCCTGTGGTAAATAATTTTTCGTTCGCTTGATGCGCTGTCGGTCTAAGATCGATCTCCGTCGGTGGGCCCATTGGTCTATTTTCTCGTTCCGGCCAGTGCACCACGACTGGTATATCAAAGGCCGTGGTATGTGTTATCTTGTGTGTGGGATGGTGCATATAAAAGAAACCTTGCTTCCAGTCGGAAAATGTAACGGTTTTTCTCTATGAGACTATGTCAAAATTACCAAATGTTTGACATCCAATAACCGTTGATTAATAAATCAATGTGCTCTAGTGGTGTTGTTAAACAAAACAAACTTTAACTTTTCTCCGAACATCAGGACGACCAGAAGCACACTGGATAGGCCTATATCGACACTGGTGTTCTAAACAAAAAACAATTGTAATTGTAGTGGCTAAAAAGGATCTGGTATGCTAAACTCAGACTACCAACTGCCAGCACAAAGTTGGCCAACTTTCTGCTCTCACGACTTCTACGACTGTTCAGTTGCTAGTCTGAGCCCTCTTACAACTCAGTTCTCGTCAAATACGACTTCTACGACCGATTAGTTGTTAATCTGAGCGCACCCGTCGTAAACTGGGAGTTGGGGAAATTATAACGCAACAGTTGAGTTGATCAAATTCATCATAACAGTTGATAGCCTAAGCTTAGCATAAAGTCGAAAATTATCTTAAAATGATATCAAAATTATCTTAAAATGATATCAAAATTATCTTACAATGGTATCAAACTAAGAACAGTTTCTTTTAAACTAAAAAGGATTTTAACCTAAAGAGGATATTTTTGTAGTTTTAACAGTATCTGCCCAAATCGTCCCCACCCTTCTTCTCTGTGTACATCCCTGATTAATAAACTACACCTGTAGAGCTAAGCCATTGAAAATCTGCCCATTACCTTCCAGTAAAGTTGTGATTTCGATGAACAAACGAAACAACAATAAATAAAATAACAACTAAAAGCGAACAACAAAGAGTTGAAACAGCTGTTACATAATTTAAGACGCGAGTTAATTCGCGCCTATCTGAAGACTCCGTGTGAGTTAACACAACGTTAATCCCGACACACAGTCCTAAGTGGAAAATCCAACAGCACGTGCGAGCTGGGGCAGGGATGGCGATTAGTTAATCCTAACTCCCGGACGTAACCAGAAAAACTTCGTTGGGTTCACTGTCAGGAACAACAGACAGACATAGAGATAGAGATAGAGTTAGAGAGAGAGAGAGAGAGAGAGAGAGAGAGAGAGAGAGAGAGAGAGAGAGAGAGAGAGAGAGAGAGAGATTGGTACATACAGGCATACAGACAGACAGACGACAGACAAACATACAGAGACAGATAGATAGGCAGAGAGAGGGAGAGGGCAGGAGAAGCGGTAATAGAGAGGGGAGAGAGTGGCGGAGAGAAAGAGAGGGGTGGGGTACGTGTAATGGTTTTGCTCACACTCATGGCTGGAACCGGTATTGGGGTGCGAACCGAATACTTAATGACACAGAAACATAGCAAGCTGATATTTAAAGGGTGATAAATCATCAATATCAGTGTCTAATAATTTTATATTGTGGTAATTATGACTCTTGGTTTGTAGACAGAGAAACAAAGCACGCTGTCACCATCCCCTACGCCACAACTTTTGATATACTAGCACCTGTCTTTGTGTGAGGGTTGTGTAGACAAATCAATCTCTCTCTCTCGCTCTCTCTCTCTCTCTCTCTCTCTCTCTCTCTCTCTCTCTCTCTCTCTCTCTCTCTCTCTCTCTCTCTCTCTCTCTCTCTCTCTCTCTCTCTCTCTCTCTCTCTCTCTCTCTCTCTCTCGATAATTTTGACAGTTTTCAGAAGAATTTCTCTACATAATTTTTCCATTCGCTGTAAAGGTGTACTTTCCCAGCACATAATAATTATCACGGTTGACCTTTAATTTGATATAGTCAAGCCGTTGGGCAGCATGTTGTAATTGATTGAACTTTGTAAATTATAAATACTAGGGGGGGGGGGGGGGGGGGGGGGGGGGAGGGGGGGGGGTTTCTAATGAAAGACAGCCCATGAAACATAATACGTGAATTGTCCTGGTTAAATCAAGAACAGGTGTATTAGTGCCATTTAACGGCGCTGCTGTAATACCTGTATAGCAGATGACAGTCTAGGTGTGTAAAAAGATCATAAAATCTCACCTTGTTCACGTTGACTGCAGGCAGAATACAACAACCACGAAATAGAGATTACCGCTATCCACACTTGTTCCATTTTTAGTCCAACGGGAGTTGTTTTTTGTTTTTTTTAATTATTCCTCCATTCAGTTCACCACATCATGACGATAGTTCTTGTGTGTAAATGTTACGTAATTGTCACTCGGCTGGCTTCTTTTTTTCTCTCTCTCTCTCTCCGAATGCAAGGTAAGCTGTAGCAAAAATAAATTTTGTTTTGTTTTAATTACACAAGAAGTATCTTTATACTACGTGTAAGCCGTAGTGTGGACACCAGTTCATCTGAAAGCAGCCACAGGACTTTTTCACCGTCTACCGAATGGAACTTTCAGCGAGGCGTGACCACCTTGTGGTTGGTGTGTAACAAAGCTAGTAAATAACTCGAACCTCCGTTCGTCCCATTGTGGTTCTTTGCGACAAATGAGTAAGCCCTGACGGAAAGACACGACAGCAGACGTGCGTATCTCGTCTGCTTGGCGATTTGAGCTCGGGGAGGAGTTCTGTACGCAAACTAGGGAAAACGACAACACGGTCATTGCACAGAGCTAATATTTCGTGACTTTTTTCCCTTCCCTACTCGTGTCGTTTGCCAGACTGCAGTTTCGTAGTCTGGGTTGAGGCGACTACTGGTCACAGGTACAGGTGTCAACAGTTTGGATTTAAGAATAAATTAGTTAACCTTTTCAGACACGAGTGTTTGCGGTTCTTGGACGAAAAGCATAATTTTATGTATGCGATGGCACAAGAAGGCACTCCCATCCCCTCGACCCGATCCAACCCCTGTCAACCATATATCATTAAATTATTGTTTTAATTATGTATGCACAAATGAAGAGTGTTTTATTTATATGCCTATCTATCTATCGATCGATCTATCTATCTATCTGTCTATCTATCTATCTATCTATCTATCTCTATCTCTATATAAAGCTCATGAAATCAATAAGCTGTCATCTTGACAAAAAATATGTTTTATGCTTCATAACATTATAACCTATCTGTCTGGTACAGTCCTTCAAGAAACACCGACCATTATGTATATGTCAGTGCTATTCAACCGAATCATAGGTCAAATAAGATGTCCCTAATGATATCGTTAGTAACATTAAACTTTGAAGTTTGAGATATGCATAAATTATTTCCAAAATAATCAGTTCGTCATAGAATAACGATAAGGTTAAAAATGCTAGATATATATGTACGTACTTACTCAGTTTCGTGGTATAAAACACTATCGATTACATGTTCATGGTAACGGTACAAATATTGACAGTTATGCAGTGATAATGTCGGTGTCTTTTAACCTGGACGTGAATAAAATTATAAAATATTCATCCTCTGGCAAGTACGGCGTGATGTAACATTACGTAGTATTTTTACATGCATGTATACATACATATTAAACTGGGGCGGATCTAGAAAAGGTTAGAAGGTGAGTGAGTGAGTGACAGAGAAACAGGGAGAGAGTCAGAGAGAAAGAGGTGAGGGTGAGAGAGTTAGAGTGAGTGAGAGATAGAGAGAGTAAGAATGAGTGAGAGATAGAGAGAATGAGTGAGAGATAGACAGAGAGAGGCAGAGAGTGAGTGAGTTAGTGAGTGGGTGAATGAGTGAGTGAGTGAGTGAGTGAGAGAGAGAGCGCGAGTGAGTGAGACAGAGAGAGGATGAGAGAGAGTGTGTGTGTATGTGGGTGAGAGGCAGAGAGAGTGAGAGAAACAGAGTGAGTTAGAGAGAAAGAGAGAGAGACAGAGAGAGAGAGAGAGAGAGAGAGAGAGAGAGAGGGAGGGAGGGAGAGGGAGAGAAACAGTGAGTGAGACAGAGAGAGGGAGAGAGAGAGAGAGGCAGAGAGAGAGTTAGTGAGTGAGTTAGTGAGTGAGAGAGAGAAACAGAGTGAGAGAGAGTGTGTGTGTGTGTGTGTGAGAGAGAGAGAGAGAGAGAGAGAGAGAGAGAGAGAGAGAGAGAGAGAGAGACAGAGAGAGAGAGAGAGAGAGAGAGAGAGAGAGAGAGAGAGAGAGGGGGGGGGGCAGAGAGAGGCAGAGAGAGAGAAACAAAACAGACAGACAAACAGAGAGAGCGTTTTAGGGACAGATACATAAAGAGAGGCCCAAAAAATAAAAGTCGGGAAAGTATCTAAATGCCGGAGGAAAGGTTTGGTAAAGGATGGCGCAGGGCAGCACAGCTTCATCTCGCCGTTCCACCCCTGTGAACAAAGTGTTTTGCATAATAAACTCCACTCGTCCGTGTCGGGTCGTTAATGGTTTAGCATGACGGTGCCCGGCCGCCCAAATAGATAACAGTCTTTCCCACGGCAGAACAAAAGAACTGTTGCTGACGAAGCAAATAATGCATCGGATTCGCCGTGAAATCAATTTCTGGCTTTATTCTCCGTTCACGTTTATTGTCTAAACAGTGCGATCAGTTGATGGTTGTCTGATTTGGGGTAAACCCATCTTTTTTGCCCATTCATTGCTTACAAGAAAAAGTTAAAGTCTGTTTTGTTTATCGACACCACTAGAGCACATGCATTGATTAATCCATTATCGGTTATTGGATGTCAAATATTTGGTAATTCTGTCATCTATTCTTAGAGAGCGTTCGCTTGATGCGCGGTCGGTCTAGGATCGATCCCCTTCGGTGGTCCCATTAGGCTATTTCTCATTCCAGCCAGTGTTTCACAACTGGTGTAACAAAAGCCGTGGTATGTACTATCCTGTCTGTGGGATGGTGCATATAAAAGATCCCTTGCTGCTAATCAAAAAGAGTAGCCCATAAAATGGCAACAGCGGGTTTCTTCTCTCAATATCTGTGTGGTCCTTAACCATATGTCTGACGCCATATAACCGTAAATAAAAAATGTGTTGAGTGCATCGTTAAACAAAACATTTCCTTCCTTCCTATTCCGAGTTCTTCAGCTTAATTTTAAAGTGTTCGTAATATCTGTCATCAAGGATTATGCTTACGTAGCTAGAGTTTGATTTTGAATGAATTTTAGCGTTAGTTAATACACTTTGGTCAATGTTGTTACTATCAAGCATATCTTGTAAATAAGCATGCCAACCTATTTTGTGTTGTGTTTGTAGCTCTTTGCTACAGGATACTGCATCATACAATATAGATCTTGATTCTCCTACATTTTCTAGGTACACAAAATATTATAAATATTTGCCTGTATGTTATTTATAAGTGGGTAGCGCCCCAGTTCTCGTGTGCAGGCAACGTTAACACTGTTTCTTGGGACTTGAAGATTAATTTTACAGAATTTTATATGTAATTTTCCAAAGGGTTCAGACTCTAATATGTCAAAGAATTTGTGTTGGTTGTGTTTCATTATTTTGCCATGCAGTTCCGTGCCTCATACTTCCGAGTTATAATGTAGAATAGGTTTAATTAGTGTATCAAGCAGTTGATTATATATATATATGTGAGGGGTGGATTGACACCTGGGAAAGCTTGATGTAATCTGACGAGTGCTTTTGATCCCTTATTAGTAAGTACTATGTCAGTCGTGGGGTATTAGTCGGAACGGCGGAGAAATCAAATTCGAGATGGGTCGACCGAGGAGGTTCGATCCTGCGACCAAAGCACTTCTGATGAGCGCTCTACCGACTGAGCTAGATCCCGCCACCTACATGAACCACTAACAGTAGTTGTATGTATTTACACTGATGAAAAGAAATAAGAGATCACACCAATAGTAACAGCAAACAATCACTGCAACCAAAACCCTTAATTCATAGTAAAGCGTTCGCCTGATGCGCGGTTGGTCTGGGATCGACCCCTATCGGTGGGCCCTTTGGGCTATTTTTCGTTCCAGCTAGTGCCCTAAAGGCTTTTGTGTTTTCTATCCTGACTTTGGAAAAGTAGGCCTACATATAAAAGATCCCTTGCTACTAATGAAAAATTGTAGCGGGCTTCCTCTCTAAGACTAGCCGATGACTAGCCGATGATTTATAAATCATGGTGCTCTAGTGGTGTCGTTAAACAAAACAAACATTAACATGTCGTCAATCTGTAGTGTCAGGAAGGAAATGTTTTATTTAACGACGCACTCAACACATTGTATTTACGGTTATATGGCGTCAGACATATGGTTAAGGACCACACAGGTATTGAGAGAGGAAACCCGCTGTCGCCAATTCATGCGCTACTCTTTTTGATTAGCAACAAGGGATCTTTTATATGCACCAGCCCACAGACAGGGTAGGACATACCACGGCCTTTGATATGCCAGTCGTCATGGTGCACTGACTGGAGCGAGAAATAGCACAATGGGCTCACCGACGGGCATCGATCCCAGACCGACCGCGCATCGAGCGAGCGCATTACCACTGGGCTACGCCCCCCCCCCCCCCTTCCCCACCGTAGTGTCGGAAGATGACCATGACCATACAGACATTACAACGCTAGTAATAAATGAAATTATTTGTGTTTCCTTATTTATTTCTATCAGTGTGTATATATATATATCCAATATGACACCTTTTTATAACATGTTCATACGCCCTTGGCTGCATGAGAACCGTTGTAAGCACTCCATACTGTATGTATATGTTGAACTTACTGCTTCACAAAACTCGTTACAAGTTGTTTGTCAGTGTCACGATGACATACTCATCCCTCAACCGCGTATATGAACCAATAGCCGAAAGTAGGTCAAATACGCAAGTTAATTTGTTGTTTGGGTTTGCAATCTTTGGTCTTTACTTTGTTGTCGCAATTTTTTGTTGACGTTGACGTGGCAAGTACCTGTATGACGTTTTGAAGAACGTTAATTGGTCTTTATAAGCCTTCTTCTTAGCGGGTTGTTTAAACTCTGTTGTCGAGTTAACCTTTGTTTCACCAAGAGATTGCATCAATCATAAATGTCAACGGTCAAATTTGTTTTATCTTTAAAAGATATATTTCTGGCACAAGACCTGCAGGTGTCACTTATTGTATGACAATGGTAGTGCTTTGTATTGTAGTGAAGCTCTTGTGTAGGTTAAAATGTTACAAATGGAAGTAGTCGCATGTCTACGTAGACGGCATACAAATAGAAGTTGCTCCTTTAAAGGGTGGGTGGTCTTCTTTCTTCTTTTTTTGTATTTTGTTTCTTACTTTTTCTTTCTTTCTTTTTTTTTTTTTTTTTTTCTTTCTTTCTTTCTTTTTTCTTGTTTTTTTTTTTTTTTTTTTTTTTTTTTTTCTTTTTCTTTTAATTTGATTTTTTTTTTTAGGGGATTTAGGGCGCGACGGTTTCATTGCTTTCTCTGACGCCTGTTATGTTCGCTTCTCGCGCACAACACAATTTTCATAAATTTTAGGACGCCTAAAGTGTAAGTTTACAGAGATGACATTTGAAGTGGTGATCTTTGTCTGCGTAATCGGTGTATATCAGTTTTTGTGTCCCGGCGTTGGATTTCTTGTAGTTCGCAGGGCTGTTCGTAGTCCAAGATAACTGGAGAGTTGGGTGAGGGGGGGGGGGGGGGGGGGGGGGGGGGGTAATCAAGACACTGTATTATAATTATTATTATATGAGGCCTATTTTACACAGCTCCCTTTAGCACGGGGGCGAGACGTAGCCCAGTAGTAAAGCGTTCGCTTGATGCGCGGTCGGTCTAGGATCGATCCCCATCGGTGGATCCATTTGGCTATTTTTCATTGCAGCCTGTGCTCCACAGCTGGTGTAATAAAGGCCGTGGTATGTACTATTCTATTTGTAGGATGGTGCATATAAAAGATCCCTTGCTGCTAATCGAAGAGTAGCGCATGAAGTGGCGACAGCGGTTTCCTCTCTCGATATCTGTGTGGTCATTAGCCATATGTTTGACGCCATATAACCGTAAATTCAATGCGTTGTTAAATAAAACATGTCCTTCCTTCCTCTTTAGCATTATCGCATCGTCCTTCAACTGTGGCGTAATGTTGCTCAGTGGTAAGGCGCTCACTTAATGCGCGGTCGGTTTGTGATCGATCCCCGTCAGTGTACCCTATTTGGCCATTTTGGCTCCAGCCAGTGCACCACGACTGGTACATCAAAGGCCGTGTTATGTGCTATCCTGTCTATGGGAGGTGCATATAAAAGATCCCTTGCTGCAAATCGGAAATAGTAGTTCATTGCGTGGCGGCAGCGGCTTTCCTCCTTCAATATCTGTGTGGTCTTTAACCATATGTCCGACGCCATATAAGCGTAAGTGTTGAGTGCGTCGTTAAATAAAACATTTCCTTCTTCTTCCTTCTTCGTCCTTGAACTATGAGATCGAAAGGTTACAAGAGTTACAAGACCCCTTGGTCTTTTCCAGATAGATGAAAAGGACATTTCTATACTAAAAGGTAATTTTGTTTCGTATTTGTTCTTGGGGACAACTACTCTAGTCCTTCCATTCCGCTAGTCCAGGCTCTGGTTCGACTGTTCAGTAAAGTAAAGTTTGTTTTATTTAACGACGCCACTAGAGCACACTGTTTTTGACACTGTTTTTAGAGGAAACCCGCTGTCGCCACATAGGCTACTCTTTTACGACAGGCAGTAAGGGATCTTTTATTTGCGCTTCCCACAGGCAGGATAGCACAAACCATGGCCTTTGTTGAACCAGTTATGGATCACTGGTCGGTGCAAGTGGTTTACACCTACCCATTGAGCCTTGCGGAGCACTCACTCAGGGTTTGGAGTCGGTATCTGGATTAAAAATCCCATGCCTCGACTGGGGTCCGAACCCAGTACCTACCAGCCTGTAGACCGATGGCCTAACCACAACGCCACCGAGGCCGATTGGACTGTTCAGAGAACTTATTCTTGGAGAGGTGATAACTCAAGCAAGATGTTTATGTTCTGAACCTGTATTTATGAATTTAAAGTGAACACGTGTTATGAAACCTCTTAAGTTTGCTGCAATTTTTAAGATGTTATCGACTAACAAAGACTTTTTGACGACTGTAATTACATAGCAAATGTATTTTTCTGCATAAAATATTATAGTCCAAGAGCCCAGGGTCATGTATCTGATGAAAATGACCATCTGTTTGGTGGCTAATTTTGGAAAGAGTATACCTTGGGCTATCAGAAAAGTTAATCCTTAAGTGTACCCAGCGGTGGATAAGGTCACAGGGTAAGGTCAAAGGTCAAATAAGTGCATTTTACAAATCTTTTGAGAAATGTTTTTCAGTAACCATATTATCCACCCAAAGTAACAAAGAGTCATTTTATGCACAAATAAATGAGTAATAAGACTCCCTACCTTTAATTTAACCTTAAAATGTGAAGAAAATTTGACAGAAAAGTGTGAATATCTCGTAAACCGGTAGACTTTTGCAAAAGAGGGAGTTATTTTACTGATACTTACAAGATGCTACTTTAGCATGCATATATTTATGTCCAATGCTGTCAACACGTAGAACACTAGTCAATGCAGTTTTTCAAAGAATATAGGTGACTTCCGGTGCAAACTTTGGACTATGGAAAAGGTCAATCTTGACGATTAGCCAATGGTGGACAAGCTAATGAAACAAGGTCAAATCATATACTTGAATGGCCAAAGAACCTACTCAATCCTCTTCGTCATCGTCTTCTTCATCAGAAGAGACACTGTAGGTGAGATTTTCATCATCCTCTTCTTTTTCCTCATGATCGTTGAATGAAGCATCTTCTGCCAGTTCTGTGCAAAGTTTACTTGGACTCTGTGGGCCCTCAAACCAAACAAATTCCAGTTTGTTATTGTCTGTGAGTCTCCATCCATGGCCATGTGCTGGAAATTTGATTGGATTGGATTGTCTGGCATTTTTCCATAGATGTGCAACATAGTTTGCCCTTTTTATCTTTTGTTGAAGAACATCTTTGCATGGTGGTAGGCAACACGGGTCAGTAGATTTGATCTTCTCCGTTAGACTGTCTTCATTCCTTGGAGCATATGACTTCTTGAAGAGGACAAACCGAGTGTCATTCACATCTGTCGCTTTGTAGATCCCATACATACAGCAAACAAATTGCTCAAGAGTTGCAGAAACCTGGGGCTCAACATTTTCACTTGATCCTAGTTCAGCGAATGCTGATATGTATTCTGCATTCTTGATCATCAGTCCATAGGGTCTTGGCTTTGCTTTACGAAGGAATGCGGCCGTGTAGTCACATCCAGAGAAGGTGTGAAAGGCTGGGAGTGCAGAACACACAGGTGGTGTTAGTTTCTGGGCAAGTTCTGATATGTTGATCAGGCGTCTGGTATTCCTCGAGCTGGTGCCAGTATCCATCCAGATGGTGACATTCAAATACTTCTCGTGATAGAGTAGTAGTATAAAAACATCAGTGTCGCAGCTACGAACAACAACAGTCTGTGATCTGGCTTGGCATAGTTTCCCAATGAAATCAGCATGGAAGATGATTCAGCTGTCGGCTTCTTCATGAGCACTATTCAGTTCCTTCACTTCCTGGGTTTGGATGTTTCCATCGTCGGCTTTATACAAGTAGCAACTTTCTTCGAGGCCAAAGTAGACTGTATGACCTTCTAACACTTCAACATAAGTCAAAGATGTCCATTCATCTCGAAGGAAAAGCAGGAGTGCCGTTTTGAAGGATGCCGATAGAAGTGCTTGGTTGAAGTTTGCTGGTCTCCGTTGAGATGGTCCAGTAATCGTATACCTAACCTGATGGTTTCCTCTCTCCTCGCGTTCATACCCTTTGATGGAGGGTCCTTCGTTGTATGTATCGCAGACAATATGGACTACCTTGGAAAATGAACAGGCCTGTTGAAGTACAAGTCTTGCAATGCCACCGAAGGTTTGAGGTAGCTCTGGTAGTGTGCGCAAAAAGAACATGGCATCAAGAATATAGTCATCAACATGACCAGGTTCTGTGTTTGCAGTCCCCTCAGCTTCCAACTTCTTCATTAAGGCCGACTTATCCGTTTTGTTCATGGCTCCATTTATGTGACAAAGGGAAAGTGGCACTTCTGTGAGTGGGAAGGACAGAACGTTAGTCAAATCAAGCTTCTTTGTGGCAGCAAGAAAGAGCAATCTACCGAAGACATCACGTGTGCATCGGATTTCCTTTATCTTCTGGTCTTTTGATGAAATTCTTGTCTTTAATGCATCCCCTGTGAAGTTCTTGACCTTTCGACGCTTTATTGGCTTTTCGAAACGTTTTGGGTCAGCCTGGCACTCTGTGACAAACTCTTTATACCATTCATTCCCTTTGTCTACAACTCCAGTAAGATCATTCTGTACATCAGCAGAAGTTGCACGACCAGTTGTGAGGCAGTAAAGCTCAGGCAGGTTTTCTTGAAATGGATTCAAGGTTTCTTCCAGGCTTTTCAAGATTACTTGTAAGTCATTGTTGTCCCTTTTGATTCTGTATGGCTTTAGCTCTTGCGAAATTTCCTCATTAAGAGTAAGACCAGCCATATCCAGGAGACATCCTACAATAGCTCCCCTGAAAGATCTTGTAAGCGTCCACCTTTTCCTAGCATTGACGCACTGAGTGAATGCTGCAATGCCACCTTGTCTTGACGCTGCATCTTTGTTGACAGTTTGCTCGAGTGTAAGGTCTACAGCACTGCGTGAGAAATTCTTTGCTGTGCGGCGAATAGAGAGAGCTCCTCCTTCAAACATGTCACGGATCCCTTTATGAGTGTTGTCCATGTTCAACAAATGCAAGTGAAACCTTGTCATCCATCTGGCGTAATTGGGGCGATGTGTGGCGAAAAAGATGGGGCACATACGACCAAGGGCGTGGATGTATAGATCGACATCATTTGTTTGGCAGGCATAATCAAGTAACAAGTACAAGTGAACCAGATCTATGTAGATTATCCAGAACATAGCTGTCTTCCCATGTTCCCCACTTCTCGTGGTGTCAGTGTACTTGTTATATCTGTCTAACAAATTGTTGCAAGCATCAAACTGAAGGACCTCTGACAGACTCGCTTCTGATGGATTCTCAGCAAAGGAATCCAGCACAGTCTTTACCTCATCAGATACAACTCCATGCAGTTCAGTAAACCGACGGAAATGCAGGATCTGCAGAGCTGTGGCAAGAAGTGGATGCAGACGTTTACAACGATTGAAATGCTTTCCGCTAAGAAAGCCACGCACAGAACCAGAGGCTAGGACGTCAACATTGCACAATATCTCAGAGGCACCTGATGAGTCAAGGAGATAACCTAATGAACCGAAATATGTCATTGTGATATGAAATGTCCCAAAGCAAATGAAGACATTATCATATTTGGGAGACTCTTGTGCCTGAATCTGTAGGGCTGGCTTAGCGATGGCCAGATCATAACCAACAATGGCATAAGGGTCTCCATACTCATATGCTACCTTCTGTGCTATGCGAAGTGTTTCTTGCACGACATCCAGTCTGGTTGGTGGTAGGTCTATATTTTCCATATATCCTATTACCTGCCGTGGGAGGCTATCATGGTGAACAAGGGAATTCCATCCCCTCCACATGGGCGTGTCTTTTCGTAAGAAACAGACAACATCCATATATGGTTCATTTTCTGAATTTATCAGAGAGTTCGTTGGGTAATCGTGTACATACAGCCAAGTATTTCGACTGCAATCCTTGTGGGCGTTGAAGCCTTCGCTCAGCTGACGATTTCACCCTGTTCCATTTTTCAAGGTCAAATGTCTTTACATGTTCATCTGTAAGGCATGGATCATCTGTACAGAGGACACACTCTGGCTCGGCCATTATGGGTCAATACCTGAAAAAGGAAGTTTAGCAACATAATATGCATGATAAAATCTCATCTTTTAAGTATCAGTAAAATAACTCCAACTTTTGCAAAAGTCTATCGGTTTATGAGATATTCGCAATTTTGTGTCAGATATTCTTCATATTTTACTGTTAAATCAAATATAGGAAGTCTGATTACTCATTTATTGTGTAATAAAATGACTCTATATTAGTTTGGGTGGGTAATATGGTTAATGAAAATCATTTTTGAATTTTTTTGTAAAATGCACTGATTTGACCTTTGACCTTGCCTCGTGACCTTATCCACCGCTGGGTACACTTAAGGATTTACTTTTCTGATTGGCCTAGGTATACTCTTTCCAAAAACAACCACCAAACAAATGGTCACTTCCGTCAGATAAATGACCCCGGGCTCTTGCTCTATTAGTGGCTGTATATTAAAAGTGTTTCTGATCGTTCTAATATTTGTACTAGGTTAAATTTCTTTTTATTTCCTAAAAACTACTTTTTCGAAGACAATCCAGTGTGGGCATCTTACAAATATTAAGACGACCAGAAACACATGATATATTTAATATGTAAGTTTAATCGTAAAAATATTTTATTAGTCGGAAACATCATACAATGCAGCAAACTCGGGAATGTCTCTTTAAGCTAAGAAGTTATTATGGTAAATATTAAGATTTTTATGTACTTAACATGTGTTTATGAATTTAAAGTGAATATTTTTTATGAAACCTCTTTAATTAAGAAGGTATTATGGTAGATATTAAGATTTTTATGTACGGAACATGTATTTTTTAATTTAAAGTGAAGACGTTTTATGAAACCTCTTGAGTTAAGAAAGTATTATGGTAAACAGGATGTTTATGCACTGAACATGTATTTATGAATTTAAAATGAAGATATTTTATGAAACCTCTTGAGCTAAGAATGAGAGGTATTATGGTAAATATCTTTCTGTTACAAGAGTCTTGCATTACACCATGAAACAGACCCGGAGATCGAACCAAAATCCATTGAACATCATTTGACGATACCGAGACTTTATCCCTTTACTGGAATTATCGGAAGATCTACACGAGATTGTTTACACGCCACACTCAGGCCGATATTGAACAATCGAATTATATCCCAGGCGCGAATCTTGGGGTGGGGTGTGTGGGTTTGGAGTATAGCCCCATCAACCTATAATTTCCTGAAAATCCTATGTATAATGTATAAATATACGAAATTTACCTTTACAGTGATTGGGAGGATTTAATATGTTGCTAGGCTGGATGTTCCTGCAGGAATATTGCCTATAATAAGTCGTCAGAAGCAGTGGTTGGGTGGTTAAGAGGCATTGGTCCCTTCCCAAATATGAAGATTATGCATTGCCCAGCCCAGTTCAAAGGTGAATTAATATATAGCTGCCTTTTTCAGTTACTGACATCTTCCGACGCCCATGGCATTGTCGTTTACTTTGCAATTCTGTGGTTACCCTTTCTTTGACAATTTCTCGCTCCAGTCAGTGCACCACGACTAGTACATCAAAATCCGTGGTATGTGCCATCCAGTCTATGGGATGATGCATATAAAAGATCCCTTGCTGCTAATCGAAAAGAGTAGCCTACGAAATGGCGGCAGTGGGTTTCCTCCCTCAATATCTGTGTGGTCCTTAACCGTATGTCCGACGCCATATAACCGTAAAGGAAATGTGTTGAGTGCGTCGTTAAACATATCCTTCCTTCCTTCTTTGACATTGCATCCGTCCCTAGAAACAGCATGCTGCCGCACCTACGTATCGTCTGCTTTGCATTTTTTGACAATGGCTTCGGCTTAAGTGAAGAATTCCTTGAGTCATATCCGAACCCTTCAGACGGACGAACGTCCAGTACCTCACCTGCGAAGGTATTGGTCTTTAATTGCCTCTTGTCGTAGGTAGAACCCGTCGTTAACGGCATTATCGCGGCTCTGTGACGCAAGCGACCCGCCACCCAGGGTCTGGTGTAGCTGGCATGATACGATGGCTGTGGTCGGATTAAGCTTCGAGGTGGCTATGTCGGGGATTACCCTAGAAGCTGGGAAATGATGAACTCTGCATCAGTTAGATAGCCTGGCGTAAGGCTCTTTACAGATGTTTTGTTTATCGAGAAAATAAAAAACAAGTTTAAGAGTCCAAACTTAAGTCTAGTTTGTGTATATACTAAGGAAATAAAAAAAAAATTGATTAATTAAGGGGCCATCCATAATTTTCAACATTTTCACAAGTGTACAAAGAGTACTCTTTTGACCAACCCCAACCCTCTCCCTAAATGTGTACATCCCCCAAATGAAAAATGTTGATCGACATTTTTCAATTTTTAAAAGCGTGTACGCTGGCCCCTTAACCCATACCACCCCACCCCGCGTACGGTTTGTACGCTCGTGAAACTGTTTAAAATTATGGACGGTCTCTAAGCAAGCAGGTTATTTAATCAGTGTATGAGAAGAAACTCGCTGAAGCCACATGGTCTACAGTTTTTGTTTAGCCCGTAATGGGTTCTTTTTTATTTGATGACAGCAGTTGTTATTGTGCAACTAAATGAATGACAAGAAATCTCAAAGTATAACAACAATAATAATAATAATAATCCTCAACATTTAGTACAAATAGTAAATACCGTGTTCATTATTATTCATATAGTATATATGTATGCGTGTGTTGTGTTTGTGTGTTTTTAGTTGTTTGTTTTGGGGAGAGGGGTTCGAATACTGTTGATTGCATACGCGTACTAGAGTTAACAGCATCACACCCCACACCCCACACCCCACACCCCCGCCCAGTCCTGGAGAAAATCCTCAAATTCGGGCAAAAACAATAGAAAAATTCGGGCAAATTGAGCTGGCCTGAACACTTTTCACCATGTATTTCTATCATTCTACCAACAATATTAGGTGTACTTCATGTAACCATGCGTGGCGATTCATTTGTAACCATATATAACTTGCTGGTAGTAATGCTAATATGAATAAACACTGTAATCCAGATTCGGGCACTTTTTGATTATATCTGGCAAAAATCGACCTGCCCACCTACAAAAATGGAAGCCCGTACGCCTGTGGTTGACTTTTACATGTATGAATAAAATATTAATACTTTCTTGGTGGAACACATCTATTCTGTACAGTGGTAGATATGTATTGCAGTAGCGGATCCAGGTGGGGGGTCCAGGGGTCCGCCCCCCCCCCCTTTTTGAAAACCAACCATAACCTTTAAAAGGAAACGTTATTATATTAACTGTTCTGTGTAAAAAGGAGAGATCAGTCAGTCATCACATTTGGAACACTACAAGAAAACTGCTGTATTTCCGAACAAAAACGAAATATAGCGAATGCTAATGGGAGAGAATGAAAATTATTGCATCAGAAAATTCATCAATATGTTATCGATTTGTCTAGACGTTTTATGTCAAGCAGAGTGGCGCAGTGGAAGCGTGCTGGGCCCATAACCCAGAGGTCCGTGGATCGAAACCACGCTCTGCTAATATTTTTTTTTTGGTTTGTTATTGTTGTTCACTTGGACATATTTATATATTAGGCCCCTACGTTTAAAAATAAAATGCAACGATTTCACCATAACAAAGTTCTCGTTCCACACAGTGGGGCTGTTATGTAAAAGGTTGTGGTATATGCTATCCTGTTTGTAGGGTGGTGCATTTAAAATACCCCTTGCTACTAATGGAAAAATATAGCAGCTTTTCTTTTTAAGACTATGTCAAGATTACAAAAATGTTTTACACCCAATAGGCGATGATTAATCAATCAATGTGCTCTAGTGGTGTCGTTAAAACAAAACAAACATTAACTTTCATAACAACCTGTCTGTGGGATGGTGCATATAAAAGATCCCTTGCTGTTAATCGAAAAGAGTAGCCCATGAAGTGGCGACAGCCGGTTTCCTCCCTCAATATGAATATCTGTGTGGACCGTAACTATATGTCTGACGCCATATAACCGTAAATAAAATGTGTTGAGTGCGTCGTTAAATAACCCATTTCCTTCCTTCCTATTCGCTCACACATGTTCTTAAAGATACTCTTTCTAAGTTCTACAATCAGTTGAAGGATCCACCGAGGTGGTTCGATCCTGCAACGCAAGCACCTTAAGTGAGCACTCAACCAACTGAGCTAAATTCTGCCCCTCCCTTTATGGTGTCATATCTGTTTGGAACATGTAATAGGAAACAAGCAATATTTTGGTTAAACCTAATGATGTTAAGGTACATTTACAAAAAAAGAAGATTACATTGAAAACATCTTTTATTGCTTACAGTTGGGCATACATTTAAGTCCCTCTCATATATACATGTACATATAAACACAATGCAAGTGATGACAGTAAATATAAGGGTGTATTTATAAATGGAAAGTTAAGTTGAGGAAAGAAACACACATGTAAATAGTATACAATGTACATTACATAATTTGGGGGTAAAAACAAAAAGTGGGCACCTTAATAAAGATACATGTATTCTGAGCCTAATAATAATACAGTACCTTACAATGTGTCACAGAACATGTTTATTTTACAAACTTGTATTATTGTCCATTGATTAAAGTCATTTTAATATCATTTATCTTACATACATATACCTTGTGATGTGTCACAGATGAAAAAAAAAAAACATGCTCATAAAGTTTTATTTTACAAAAACAAATAGCCATTGTTTAAGTAATTTTGAGATCACTTTTTTTACAGTCTTGCATATCATTTATGTACATAGTCTGACAGTATGTAACTGATTTGTACAGTGATAAACTTAAGTTACTTACAATACGTTTGGCCTATTCTGCTTGTATATAAATTGCACCTCAATATTGTATGATAGCATGTTTGAAAACCTTTTGCTGTTTAATGACCAGTACATGATCTTGTACCCATATAAAATTGTGAAGAGGTTTTTATCTTGGATCACTATTTACCCAAGTTTAAAACCACATTTTACTATTTTGCATTAGTAATCAGTGTCAATTCTGTCATGGGACGTGGAAGTGAAACATAAACCAGAGCTTGCATGTTTGGGTGTATGGTTAATGTTAAGATGATTTCATACTGTACATGTACATAATACTAGAAGTGTTAAATTCATCATCTGATACACATTAGGCTGTGTTTCCATAAATGCAGTTTTAGCTGATGTACAAATAAATAATGAAAGGCAAACATGTAGTTTTTTTTCCTTTGAATACTACGGGTGTTTCAGGTGTTAGATCCACAGTAATAACCTATTTCAGCAATTCACTTATTGTACTGCATCAATGAATCAATTTGATATTGCTGTAATTTTTTTGCCACGTTTGGACCGAAACTCAGGAAGTTTCCTACAGTCTGGACAGTACCATTTCCCCTTTGGTGCACAGCTTATACCCACACACAAATAATGAAACCATTGTAATGGACAATTTTGGTTGTCACATCCAATCATCTTGCCCGATTCCACCTGGTCACAAAAGCACCATTTTAGCTCTTCGTCATTGGCCACACTTTTCACATTGGGTGAAATAGGTCCTGTATGTGCAAGTTCACTGAAGGGAAGACGTGAGTAAAATTTGCCCACAAGTTCTGGCAGAATTGCAGAATAAAAGATGTGTTTCGACTTTTCACATATTTCCTCCCACATTCTTTCATCAAACATGATATGTTCTATGTGCAGATCCTTCTCTGTCCATACAATAAAATATGCCAATTCCAGTTTGCATACCCCTAGCTGGGTTTGTACTTGATAGTAATACTGATGCTTACTGTCAAGTTTCAGTAAACCATCATCTCCCACTTTTAGGAAGAAATTTTTGGTACTAGTTTCAGCTAACATTGTATCTTTCTTACAAAATGGGCATTTGATTTCCACAACACACTGTCCGCAACAGTCACATGTTACAACCCCATCAGGAGATGCACCAATAAAAGGAACGTCAGGGTTAATGAAAAAGCCAACATCCTCAATTCTGAAATTTTCATGCAATGGTTTCATTTTGTCCATAAATATATCCAAAGCATATTTCTCATGCTGACATCCCCACTGAGTTGCTTTTGTTGAAAATTTGTAACTTTCTGGATAACAGACACTCTTGATTAAACTTTGTGCTGGTGAGGCCGGATCAGTACAGCATGTAGTTTTCATTTTGGATGCTGTAATTCTCCCAGCCCGAAAACGATACCACATTTTTGAATTTTCCTGCTCACGAGTAGCTGTCTCCACAACTCTGGCTTGCTCTTCTGTCACTTGTATATCAATGTCTTGACATTTTTTCAGGAGTTCACTGTAATTCAAATGGACTGCACTCTCATCTCTCAACTCTGTTAGCAAAATTGGAAAGTTTTTTTCCATTGGTGTTGGTATATACCCATCTGAATATGGCGGAATTAACGAAAGCAGGGCTGGTTTTGAGTCACGACAGTCGTACAAAGATTTAAATAAAACAGAAAGTTCCTGTTCTGTTGGTTCAGGAACGAGTGCTTTCTTAGCCGTGTAACAGGGTGTGTAAACAGATGAACCACACGTATCTAACATTCTGTCCATTTTCTTTTTCATGGTCTTTGCTGAGGTGAAATCAATCTCATGACATGGTTTGTAGCCAACACCTTTAACTGAGCTTGGGAGAAGCCAGTAAGCTTTCTCTTCTATAACTGTTTTGAAATCCCTCAATTTGACTGTGGCTTCAATGGCAAAAAGTAATGCAGCTACATGTGTGCATGCTTCTCCTAAGCCTGCCATACAGGTACAATGGGCTGCTAAAATGCACCCTTCCTTGCTGACAATAAGCCATGGCTGTAATGGTTTCTCACTCATTCTCTGCGAATGAAGAACCTGAAATCACGAATACAGCAAAAAGTTTTAATCAATAATTTGAAGATCCATTTACATTTATACATGTTCAAAGTACATGCAACTTTTTAAAGTAAATAAATAATTCTGTGCAGTTTGGTATGCACACATGACGATAGGGTGTCATTGATAAAGTGTTATTCAATTGTTTCTTTTGCAATACATGCATAACATTTTGTTGCTCTCACAATTTTTATAGTAAGTTACTGGTAATTTAATGGGGACAATTATTAATTTTAATAAGAAACTGGCCACAAGAACTTGTTTTTGAACTTTTGGGATATACATTAAGCACAAACAGTTTAATGTAAACAATATTTTTATTAATATTACTGACAAATACGAATAAAGCAATAAAGTAAATGCATATTTATTCGACCTGCTTCGTTTGAACATGTACATGTAGTGCAGTGGGGCAAGTTGACCAACACTGTACCAGTGGGTGAGCTAAAAAAAATGGGACATGTTGGTAACTTTTGAAGGACAAGTTGTTGAAACAGCATGGAAATAGCTGACCCCCAGCCATTCACCCATTGGGATGAGTTGGTATGGTGCGAGTAACTAGCATTCTTTGAACTGAGCAGATGAAATGTACAATGAAAGAAGGAAATGTTTTATTTAACCATGCACTCAACACATTTTATTTATGGTTATATGGTTAAGGACTACACAGATATTGAGAGAGGAAACTTGCTGTCGCCACTTCATGGGCTACTCTTTTTCGATTAGCAGCAAGGGATCTTTTATGTGCACCATCCCAAAGACAGGATAACACCAGTCGTGGTGCACTGGCTGTAGCAAGAAATAGCCCAATGGGCCCACCAACGGGGATCGATCTTAGACCGATCGTGCACCAAGCAAACGTTTTACCACTTGGCTACGTCCCACCCCTGAATGTACAGTGAATGAATGGTCTGAAAAGTTAAAGCTGTAAATATGTGGGGTAATCCTTAAAATACATACCTACATGTATATTCATTATTAGAAACTTCAAAAAGACAGTTCCATCCATACTCCCACCCAACAAATTATTTTATATATTTAGGGGTGTTTTAGCCTTTAGAATTATGGTTAGATTGATAACTAATGGGGGAACTGATGGAACTCTTTCCATAATATATTCATTATACGGTATAATATCCGCCCGGTCCCCTCCATTATTATTTTTAGTTAGGGTTGAGGGTTAGGGTTAGGACTAGGGTTGGGGTTGGGGTTGGGGTTGGGGTTAGGGTTAGGGTTAGGGTTAGGGTTAGGGTTAGGGTTAGGGTTAGGGTTAGGGTTAGGGTTAGGGTTAGGGTTAGGGTTAGGGTTAGGGTTAGGGGAAGGGGGGACCGGGCGGATATTTTTCCCATTATACAATATACATGTACATCATAATGATATAATAATAAATAGACCTACCGTTGCTTTAACAACACATCTGTCGTTCACAAGTCTAAAAGTCTTGTCTCGTACCCATCCACACACGAACTGATTGTAAGCTTCTAGTCCTTTAAAGCTCTTTAAGTCATCTGATGTGTAAGGACTGGGTGAAAATACCAAGTAGTTTACTATGTCTGGATACGTGACCGGTGGAAGTAAACACATGTCTTCAGACCACGCTGAAACTGCTATTTCATAGGGATCTTCACCTGCTATTAGCTCTAGTTTCCCCATATATCTTATTCGTTCTTCTTTATTAAGTCCATCTCGATATTTACACGAAGAAATGGTCAGTTTAGTGGAAGCTTTAGCCATCACATTAAGCTGTTTTAGCAAAAGCCCTTAAAAACGTGTAGTTTGTTTACAGTCGAATACCGCCAACATGGCCGCGCATCCGGGTAACTCGATAAATTGTGACGTCAGTGCAAACACTATTAAAACAGAATGAAAATTATTGCATCAAAAAATTTATCAATATGTCATCGATTTGTCTGGATATTACATGTCAAGCAGAGTGGCGCAGTGGAAGCGTGCTGGGCCCATAACCCAGAGGTCCGTGGATCGAAACCACGCTCTGCTAATGTTTTGTTGTTGTTGTTGTTGTTCACTTGGATCCACATTACGTTTAAAAATGAAATGCACCGATTTCATCATAACAAAGTTCTCGTTCTACCCGATGGGACTGGTACATAACAGGCTGTGGTATGTGCTATCCTGTTTGTGGGATGGTGCATGTAAAAGATCCATTGGAAAAATGTAGCAGGGTGTTTTTTAAGATTATATGTCAAAATTACGAAATGTTTTACACCCAATAGCCGATCATTAATAAATCAATGTGCTCTAGTGGTGTTAAAAAAACCAACAACAAAACTTTCATTACAACGTTAGTACTTATAATGTTTATAATAATAATCAAAGGATTGGTGTTTCAAAAACTGTAACGCCACTACAGTCACCACACCACCATATTCTGTATATACATGAGTATGTGTGTGGTGTGTATGTGTGTGTGTGGTGTGTGTGTGCATCTGTGGTGTGTGCGTGGGGGGGGGGGTATATGTGTGGTGTGTGCGTGCGTGTGGGTGTGGGTGTGTGTGTCCGTGTGTGTCTATGTGTGTGTGTGCGTTTGTTTGTCTGTGTGTGTGTGTGTGTGTGTGTGTGTGTGTGTGTGTGTGTGTGTGTGTGTGTGTGTGTGTGTATTCATATTACTGGCCCAGAGGAGACAAGTAAATGTTTATGTTCAACCATCATCACAAGCCAAGGTACCATTCCGTATAGTATACTGCATTTCGTACATTGGCATAGTTCACCGCATAAACCGACCCGGACTTTTTGGTCACTAGCCGTCGGGCATGGCAATAATAGTTATTTACTAGCCCATCATTGAATACTACTAGCCATGGGAGTGGGGTTTACTATAATCCAGAAGCTCTGTCGGACTACTGGCGCATTATAATTTATATAGGAAATAAATATAAAACAACGATTATGTCCCTTATATATCATCACTGACTAATCACACTGTGCTTGACACTGGACAAGAAAGAAATATGGCTCCCCTCATGTATAATGCTATATAAGCAGAGTTTAAAGTGCAAATCATCACCTCTGATAACTTGTAAATATAGGGAATGCCGAGAGAAAAAAATGGATCTTCGTTCTCTTTTGGTTAATATAGGGCCTATCGTGGCAAACACCGCATGATTCCACGGAAACGGTCATGTTTGTTTACAGGAGTAAAGAAGATGTAACGAGCTACACGATTAGGCCACATATTTCCACATGCAGGGTTTCTGCCAGAGGGTAAAACGGGTATGGCACCATACCCAAATGTTTTGCAGATCTTATTTTTTGAAAATTATTTTGACACAATTATGATTTTTTTTTAACCCTAACCCTAAACCTAACCCCATACCCCCTGTCGACTGCTGTTGCATTCAGCACACACACTGTAAATATTCATTTCCACAGAGTCATACCCAAAAATGTCTTTCTGGCAGAAACTCTGACACGGAATAATGTATGTCTTCTAACTCGCCGTACGTCCATGTGATCCATTAGGATGTATTTCTACCGATCGAAACTATATAGTAGATGGTTTAGAGTTCCTAAAAACATTGCACTACATAAACTTTATAATACTGATATTCGAGATGACTACTGTCACGGGGATCCTATAATACCCGTAACTGAATGAAACACGATTATCCAAATATCTCTCCTAACTGTATATCTATTAGATCTCTCTGTAACGGGTGGTTATACCCTAGTGTGGCTCGTCTAGGTATGATCAGAGATAAAATCTTATATAAAGTATATATTATTATAGCACGTTTAGTTCACTAGAAAACACAACAAAAACACAATACACTTTGGAATCTGTATTAACCTACGCTGACAAATGTACAGCCGCAGTAGTTAATTAACAACAACAAATAATAACAACCCAGAACTGATCACTTAATTAGTTAATCTCTAGGTGTCTAGTTTACACAATATGCTAATCACTTCACCGTGACACAACACCCACACGTGTGATAATTGAGAAACGCTTCCAGGGGAACTTAATTAATAAAGGAATTACACCTCTATTCCTAACTGGTTAATTTTTAATTAACCCTTAACTACTCATTCAGTAACCTTGTAATACAGAATTAATACTGGTACCTATCACAATAAAGACAATAACCTACAGTTTACCTAGGTCCTCTAGGATGACTGGTTAAGCTTTTTTTATATATTAGATCAGTGAGCCTACAGTTTACTGCGTCAGATGACCGGCAGCACCGTCTAATTAATATTGGTATAATACAGTATTAAAATATTTAAAGTCACATCAATCACATCAAGGTTATACACAGAGCAGAAATAATATTTACCAGTCCGGACGGACTAACGTTCCCCCTGGAAGCCTTCCTATGTTTCTCCCTGATATCTCTAAAACCCTAGCTATTTATCATAAAACCCGAATATCGCCTGGGGGTACATCGCGGCCCTCCCACTATCAAGTGATATTTCCACAACGACCACGCCGGTATATTTTTCTTAGATGGTCAGACTTACTGTCGCCAGTTCGCTAGAGATTCCATGGTCGCGCGGAGGTATTACGTAACTACTGGCCACATGGCCTCCACACCTGCATTAAGTGCATATTGGGATGCATGGTCGCGCGAAGGTATTACGTAACAAGGTGCCCACCTGGGCTAAGTGCATATTGGCACTGCACACGGCCCTCTAAAACAATTAATATCGCCACAGGCGAAAAGAAATTAAGAGCATGTACCGTCACACATCCCCACCTCAAAAAGGATATTTCCTCTACTCTAGGAATAGGGAAATATACTACATTAAAACAAAAAGTGCGTTAATCGACGCATCCGGGCATTTATAACACATAGTAATAAGGTGACTACCAGTAATCACACTGAGTCTCTGAGTCCCTGGTATACAATAAAATATATAAAAACAAAACAGAAATCAAGAATGTCAACACATTATCATAACGTTCAACTTCGGGACAGGGCATCCGCGATTACATTGGATGTGCCCTTGATATGTTCAGTGGTAATTGGGAATTCCTGCAGGAGAAGACTCCATCTCAAAACTCTCTGGTTGGTGGCTTTCATTCTGTGAATGAAAGTGAGCGGGTTATGATCAGTAAAGACCACCACTTGATGCACTGCCGATTTCACGTAGATCTGAAAATCCTTCAGAGCTTGTACCATGGCCAAAGGTTCCTTCTCTATAGTGGAATAGTTCCCCTGGTGTTTGTCAAACTTTTTGGAGAAGAAACTTACAGGATGGTCCAGTCCATTTTCGTCTTCCTGGAACAGCACAGCTCCAGCTCCCACGTCACTGGCATCCACAGCTAGTTTGAAAGGCATTCGGTAGTCTGGTGCTGCCATCACGGGAGACGAGGAGAGCATCTGCTTGAGACGGTTGAATGACTTCTCGCATTCAGCTGACCACTGGGCCTTCGTTTCCTTCTTTTTCAGTGTCGCACGTTTTCCAGGTTTTCTTCGATAGGCATGCTGTCGAATCGGTGTAGCGTTGGGTTCCAAGCGCACATCATGGCTTAAGGTATTGGTAACCGTTGGAAGGTCCTGACAAATGGAAACATTGTCTTGTATCAATGTAGTCAGCTTTGCTCTCTGGGGGTTCAAGTCTGCTAGAATCTGGCTGTTGGTTAATTTTCTCTCTGCAGTCTTGACGTCATCACAGGAAATTGAGTGACTCTCAATTTGGACCGGTAACTCTGGAACTATCGGCAGTCTGTCAAAATAACCTTTTAGCAAATTGATGTGACAATACCTACTTTTCCTAACCCTATCAGGAGTCTTTATCACATACCCTGTCTCATTAACCCGTTTGTGCACAACATAGGGCCCGAAATACCTGTTCTGCAATGAACCCCGTTTAATGGGAAGGTACAGCAGCACCTTATTCCCTGGTTTAAATTCCTGACTCCTAGCCTTCCTATCAAACACTGATTTTATTTTGTTCTGAGCATGGCTCGGTTGCTTCTTAGCTAGTTCGGTCGCCTGCCACCTCCTATCTCTAACTCTCTTATTCATTAATACTCTCTCAGTTAACAATGTAGTGCGAGCTGCCAACAAATTTGGGTCAGCCCCCTGCTCTAGTATTAACTCTTGTCTATTACAAGGTAAGGCCCCTCTATCAAACACAACTGGTTCATTTACCCTCTGCGGGAGATCAACAGGTTCCACCACATTTAGTTCGTCAGTTGACTTATCTACCATTTCACTGATAACCTCATCCACTCCAATTTCATGGCTCACACACGTATCAGACAAATCACAAATATCCTCTGGGTCTCGTGTTACCCTACTGGCCATAGCCCTAGTCTTTACACACGCAGGATATCTAATCTCATCAACCTCACTCTCTTCTATTGGTAAAGGGCTGTCTTTATTTAACAATTGGTCACATTTCGGCTGACAACACTGACTAGTCAAATCATTACCCAACAAAACTCCTATGTTTTCAACAGGCAAGTCCTTTACAACACCCATAATGACTGGACCCGTCACAAACTTCGAACACAAGAAAACGTTATGTAACCGGACAACCATTTTTTCTCCAGTAACAGAGGTTAAGGGTAAACTACGTCCTGTATCTGAATTCTTAATACCAGCTAAACACTCTTGCGTTATCAGTGACTGACTACAGCCGGTATCTCGATAGACTGATATTGCCTTAGGACTCAATTCTTGTTTCACATCACAAACCATACCAGTGGACACATACGGGTTTACTCTCTCTCTCTCTCTCTCTCTCTCTCTCTCTCTCTCTCTCTCTCTCTCTCTCTCTCTCTCTCTCTCTCTCTCTCTCTCTCTCTCTCTCTGCCATAGGACTAACCATTAACTCTCTCGCTAACGGAGCTGACCTCACTAAACCGACAACTTGCGCATTATCGCGTTTCCTTTTAAAACAGTCCCCGACAAGGTGGTTATCCTTTTTACAGTAACTGCAATGTGGACGAAAAGTTCGTGCATTGGCTGATAATGCACGCCTATCCTTACTTTGCCCACCAGGTGCATTCCTTGCCTGACTAGCTGACCAACTAGATGACTCTCCCCGATAGTTACTTTCCCGGGAAAAACCTAGCTGAAGTTTCTTCTTATCACCTGTTGTATAGAGCTACCCTGTACTGCCTGAGCTTTGTGTATTAACACGTAGTCATCTGCCACTATGCCTGCCTCCTCTATCTTTTTGACATCACGATCCTCTAAACGAATACGTAAGCTAACTGGTAATCCATTTTTAATGTCCTGTAAGATCAACAACTCCCGTAACTCGGTATATGACTCTACCTGATGAGAAATCACCCATTTATCAAACACCCCTGCCTTCTTAGCCACAAACTCATTATAAGACTGACCCTGCGTTTTTCTCAACTCGCTATACCGTAAACGATAATCCTCAGGTCGTAATTCATACGCCCTCAACACTGCCGCCTTAACTAGGTCGTACTGACTTGCTCGCTCATCACTCACTGAATTATAACCTACACTAGCCTTCCCCTTAAACTTAGACACGGCTAACAATGTCCACTTAGACTGCGGCCAATTTAGCTGCTTAGCGGCCCGTTCAAAAAGTTGGAAGAACATATCTACCTCCTGTTCGTCAAATACAGGCACTGATCTATAAGCCTCCGACATGTTAAACCCATTTCCGGCTTCCCGTCTAACTTCTTCAGTATTCAACTTTAAGTCATGTTCCACTTTTAATTTTGCTAACTGGAATTCTCTATCCCTATCTCTCTCTTCTCTCTCTCTCTCTATCTCTATCTCTCTCTCTTCTCTATCTCTATCTTCTCTCTCTCTCTCTCTCTCTCTCTCTCTCTCTCTCTCTCTCTCTCTCTCTCTCTCTCTCTCTCTCTCTCTATCTTCCTTTTCTCTATCTCTATCTCTATCTTCTCTATCTCTATCTTCTTTCTCTCTATCCCTCCTCTCTCTCTCTCTCTCTCTCTCTCTCTCTCTCTCTCTCTCTCTCTCTCTCTCTCTCTCTCTCTCTCTCTCTCTCTCTCTCTCTCTCTCTCTCTCTCTATCTAATGCACGTTCTTCTCTTTCGTACTCAAGCTTTTTAAAAGCTAACTGTTGTTCCATACTGTCATTTATCTCTATCTCTGGAACAATCTCACTTTCTTCCATAACAGGACTATCACCAAAAACTTCCTGGATAATAATTGTCCTTATATCTCCTAATGTTTTAGCTGATGTTAAATCAATTTCCCGCTCACTCGCGATTTCAACTAACTCGGCCTTACGTGCTCGCTTAATCTCCACTACACTGAGCGTATGCCTATCCAGCAAATTCTTATCCATGTTTAGATATGACACACTTATTATTAATTAATTTTCTAGTGAACAACGTTGCTACTTCTAGTTATTTGTAAAAATAATTTATAAAGCCCCCATTTACAAACAATACTTTTTTAAATATGCATGTCCCGTTTCAGATCCGGGACGAGCGCCCCAATTTTCACTCCTGTCACGGGATCCTATAATACCCGTAACTGAATGAAACACGATTATCCAAATATCTCTCCTAACTGTATATCTATTAGATCTCTCTGTAACGGGCGGTTATACCCTAGTGTGGCTCGTCTAGGTATGATCAGAGATAAGATCTTATATAAAGTATATATTATTATAGCACGTTTAGTTCACTAGAAAACACAACAAAAACACAATACACTTTGGAATCTGTATTAACCTACGCTGACAAATGTACAGCCGCAGTAGTTAATTAACAACAACAAATAATAACAACCCAGAACTGATCACTTAATTAGTTAATCTCTAGGTGTCTAGTTTACACAATATGCTAATCACTTCACCGTGACACAACACCCACACGTGTGATAATTGAGAAACGCTTCCAGGGGAACTTAATTAATAAAGGAATTACACCTCTATTCCTAACTGGTTAATTTTTAATTAACCCTTAACTACTCATTCAGTAACCTTGTAACACAGAATTAATACTGGTACCTATCACAATAAAGACAATAACCTATAGTTTACCTAGGTCCTCTAGGATGACTGGTTAAGCTTTTTTATATATTAGATCAGTGAGCCTACAGTTTACTGCGTCAGATGACCGGCAGCACCGTCTAATTAATATTGGTATAATACAGTATTAAAATATTTAAAGTCACATCAATCACATCAAGGTTATATACAGAGCAGAAATAATATTTATCAGTCCGGACGGACTAACGTTCCCCCTGGAAGCCTTCCTATGTTTCTCCCTGATATCTCTAAAACCCTAGCTATTTATCATAAAACCGAATATCGCCTGGGTGTACATCGCGGCCCTCCCACTATCAAGTGATATTTCCACAGCGACCATACCGGCATATTTTTCTTATGGTCAGACTTACTGTCGCCAGTTCGCTAGAGATTCCATGGTCGCGCGGAGGTATTACGTAACTACTGGCCACATGGCCTCCACACCTGCACTAAGTGCATACTGGGATGCATGGTCGCGCGAAGGTATTACGTAACAAGGTACCCACCTGGACTAAGTGCATATTGGAACTGCACACGGCCCTCTAAAACAATTAATATCGCCACAGGCGAAAAGAAATTAAGAGCATGTACCGTCACACATCCCCACCTCAAAAAGGATATTTCCTCTACTCTAGGAATATGGATTTATACTACATTAAAACAAAAAGTGCGTTAACCGACGCATCCGGGCATTTATAACACATAGTAATAAGGTGACTACCATTATTTATTCAGTTGTAAACATGTACATCAGGCACTGGCAGGCTGACTTAGATCGAGGGTGCAAAGAAAAGTTTTTAGGGGGTTCGGGGGTATGCTCTCCGTAAAATTTAAAAAAATGCTATTTCAATATTATTGGGGGAGGGGCTCTAGCTGTGCCTATGAATCGATGTTTCTTCTCCCTTTTGAGCTATTTTTATTACGTACCCGATGTCCAGTGTTAACTACAGATATTCTATGTTAAAGGGACTGTTCTAAGTTTGCAGCCATTGTAAGATATTTCCGATTGACAGATTGGTTTTGGCTACTAACATTACATGTGGTACGTACGTACGTACGAAATTATTAAGAGGTAAAATCTTGTCTGGGCTACTACCAATCTGATTAAAATTAGCTCTACTGGGTCTACCCTAGTAGATCTAACTGCACTGCGTGGACTCCCATGTCCAGGGGACATATCATCTATAAATAACAATTCAAATATCGACCAATTACACTTCGCCTTTTATAGCGTTATTCGGGAGTATACAATTTCTAAAAATATCGGGCGAGACTATTTATGTAATAGGCGAACTTGTTGCTCTATTTCAACATTAAAAAAACAGGGGGGGTGGAGTGCAGTAATAAACTCTGGATTGTATACTAGTATAAACAGATTTTATGGCTATACCATCACGGTTTTTTTCCGTCTTGAAACTAATTTTATATGAAATTTTATATTGAAATTAGTTTCCGGCATATCTCGTAATTCACCCGAATCATTTCGTATACCCTCGGCATAATCCCGAATGTTTTCAAATTCTTTTTAAATCACTGGTATGATTTTGCAAGTAAGGTTTTGATTGGTCGAATGAAAGGTCAACTGGACATGAGCTCCAACGGGCTGCTGTTAGATCCACATGTAATAGTGGAGTTAATTTTAATTAGATTGGGCTACTACAAACATTAGGACAACAACAAACATATTGTTTATGCAGACACTGATATACTCAACAAAACAAATCATTAGTAAGTAATTTTAGTCATCAAAATGTTTCGTATGTCTAGACGTTACAATGACAATAAACTCGAGTTAGTCCCTTTAATGTCCGTTCATATCACGTGTGTTAATCATGTTGTTGCATTGTTCTCTTGTTTAGCATCGACCCCCGTCGGTGGGCCTTTCGAGCTATTTCTCGCTCCAGCCAGTGCACCACGACTCATACATCAAAGGCCGTGGTATGTGTTATCATGTCTGTGGGATGGTGCATATAAAAGATCCCTTGCTGCTAATCGAAAAGAGTAGCCCATAAAGTGGCGACAGCGGGTTTCCTCTCTCAATATCTGTGTGGTCCTTAACCATATGTCCGACGCCATATAACCGTAAATTAACTGTGTTGAGTGCGTCGTTAAATAAAACATTTCCTTCCTTCCTATTCGCTAACACATGTTCTTAAAGATACTCTTTCTAAGTTCTACAAGAAAACTGCTGTATTTCCGAACAAAAGCGAAATATAGCGAATGTTATTAAAGAGAATGAAAATTATTGCATCAGAAAATTCATCAATATGTTATCGATTTGTCTTGGTATTTCACGTCAAGCAGAGTGGCGCAGTGGAAGCGTGCTGGGCCCATAACCCAGAGGTCCGTGGATCGAAACCACGCTCTGCTAAATATTTATTTTTTTCACTTGGGTAATACATACCACGGCCTTTGATATACCAGTCGTGGTGCACTGTCTGGAACGAGAAATAGGTGCATATTCAAGTGCTGTTGAATAAATCTTGTCAAAACTTACATACTAAGCAATGTGTCTGAGTGTTGTTGAATAAATCTTGTTAAAACTAAAAGGAACTCCAACCGTGCGCTAAACAATCACACCACGCTACTGTCTTGGGCTTCTATTGATATTACGACAACCAAGGAAAATATCGATAATTCAGAAATGAGTGCTAGTAGTGTACGCAAAACATTTTTCATTTCAACTTGTTTTCGTGCTAATATCCAATTAAGGTTCAAGCACGATGTCCTGGGCACACACTTCAGCTATCTGGGCTGTCTGTCCAGGCCAGTGGGTTAGTTATTAGTGAGAGAGAAGAGGGTGTAGTGGTCTTACACCTATCCATTGCGTCGTTAAAACTCGATCTGGATGGGAGCCGGTACCGGGTTGCGGACCCTGTACCTACCAGCCTTATGTCCGACGGCTTAACCACGACACCGCCGAGGCCGGTACGCAAAACAAAATTGTCATTAAAGATGTAATTATAGGTCTACTAGTGTGTATTGCCAGCAGACGTCAAATGTTGCGAAGACGATACGATAGTGAGTGTCGCTCTGTGTAGATAAAAATATCAAAATGGCATCTGCACTTAAAACCTGGATGTTTTATGTACCTGTCTGAAGTAAAGTTCTGTTCGGTTCCGTTATATTATGTTCTGTTGTGACAAGTCAAGGTTGTTATTGGGGTTATGTTGAGACAATAGGCGGCATATCAAAAACGACTTGGGATATAAAATTATTATTTAACTTGTAACAACAATTTGCCTTTGAAGGTAGTACCTGTCAGAAATGTCAGACAGTGCTTATAAAAACAAAGGTAATCTTTAAGATATTGCATTTGTGTTTCTAAACAAAATAAATATTTCTACGGTTGCACGGACACTAAGCCTTCATTGAAATGAATAGAAATGATGGTTTAACAACAGAACAGAAAGAAAGAAAGAAATGTTTTATTTACGGTTATATGGCGTCAGACATATGGTTAAGGACCACACAGATTTTGAGAGGAAACCCGCTGTCGCCACTACATGGGCTACTCTTCCAATTAGCAGCAAGGGATCTTTTATTTGCGCTTCCCACAGGCAGGATCGCACAAACCATGGCCTTTGTTGAACCAGTTATGGATCACTGGTCGGTGCAAGTGGTTTACACCTACCCATTGAGCCTTGCGGAGCACTCACTCAGGGTTTGGAGTCGGTATCTGGATTAAAAATCCCATGCCTCCACTGGGATCCGAACCCAGTACCTACCAGCCTGTAGACCGATGGCCTACCACGACGCCACCGAGGCCGGTCAACAGAACAGAGTCCACCGAGGACTGTCACCGAACTACAACCCGCCCTACACAACAGAGAAGAAACCCACGATGGCCACAAAGGCTATTCCTTTCATAGAACAGATGGCATCTTTTTATATAAAGTCCGCCTGATGTGCGTGGGTCGTAGGATCGAATATCCTCGACTGACCTAACGGGGTTTTACCGTATCCCAACCAGTACCCTACATCTGGTGTTGCCCTGTCTGTGTCAAAGGTCGCCCTGTCTGTGGGATGGTGTATAACAAAAGAGTCCTTGCTACTAATGGAAAAATTAAGACAGTTATCTCTTTTTTTCTGAATACTATGTGACATCCAGTAGCCGATAATTAATTAATCGATGTGCTCTAGTGGTGTCGTTAAACAAAACTAATTTTAACTTTTATATAAATTGTTCACAAATGTGATGTCATATATATGATCATAAGTGTACGAGATATGGGGTAGGGGGAAAAAACAATAGAGATATCAGGCCAAAATGAACTGCCATAAAACCTTTTCACCCTGGGTTTTTTTATATTATTATTATTCTACCCACACGATTAGTTGTCATCCATGTAAACATGTGCAGTAATTAGTTTTCAATCCCATATATAGTTGTTTGGTAATACTAGTAATGCTGTCCAGATTCGGGTATTTTTGTTTAATTCAGGCAAAATCGGTCTGCCATATCCCCTTACAAAACTGGGAGTCCGTGCGCTTTGATATATACTGATCGTGAAATAATGATTGAAATAATCCAATGTGAAACTACTATGTGATGTTCAGATAATTTGCTCAACATAACATTACCTAGTATTCGGAATGTTAATATGTTAGACTATATTATAATCAAACGTAATATGCTGAAAGTGGACGGAAAGTATATACACGTGTTTTAAAACCCCCAAAGAAACCCACACACCTCAGATATGTATAAGTAGTCCCATACGGATAAGCATACAAGACAGAGCAGTGTTGGAGCAAATCTTAGAATTGGGACAAACACGATGGAGATATTCTGTTAAAATGGGCTAGCCTCACCATGTATTTCCATCATTTCACTCACAATATTTTTTTTATTCATGTTAAAATGCGTAGTGATTAGTTTGCAATCTTTATTGCAGTCTGTTCAAGTCGACAAAAATCAGCCTCCCCCACCCTACCACACCACACCCACACATCTTGAAAAAATGGGAGCCCGCTCGGTTAGATACTTGCAGACAGTGAGCTGTTTGTGATTAAGAAATACCTCAGTCTTACTAGCCTTTTTCGCGTTGTTGGCGGAATTACCATACGCAATCAAAACCGGTAACCGACAAACATAACACACCTAAAATGTATTAACGTATACATAATGATGCTACAAATTAATGTAGCTGCTGAACACTGGACATTGATAAAGAAAAACAATCAACTGAACACAGATATATTAACTTTTAATACAGCAGGTTAGGCAAGAGACAATATATAACTAACTTGGTCATAAATAATTATATTGCAAAATATTCTTTCTTTTTCTTCAGTACAGTCGACTGTCTTAAATATAATTTTATAAAATAATAAAATTATGAAAGAACAAAGCTTAGTTTAACTCTCAAACACAGAGTATTGACAATTGTGGTTTTTACTTTGTAGTTAAAAAAGAGAGAGAAAAAAAAGAAGATAATCATAATCCAAAACTGCAATTGTGTTGATGTCAAATCTGAACAACAAAATCCATTCAAGCTGATGCCTCCTCAAGCAGAGTCCAAAAGAAGTTTTGAAAAAGACATGAAAATAGTCTTCCATGAATCTCTGTTAGACAGTCCAAAAAAAGTTTTGAAAAAGACATGAAAATAGTCTTCCATGAATCTCTGTTAGACAGTCCAAAAGAAGTTTTGACAATGATGGTATGCTTTTTATGAATCTCTGTCTGGCAGAGTCCAAATGACGTTTTGACAAACATGAAGATAGACATCCATGAATCTGTCAGACAGTACAAAAGATATTTTGAGAAAGACTTGATGGTAGTCTTCCATGAATCTGTCTGGCAGAGTCCAAAAGACATTTTGACAAAAGATTTGATGGTAGGCTTCCATGAAAATCTGTCAGGCAGAGTCCAAAAGACATTTCGTGAATCTTTGTCAGGTGTTTTGTTTATAGAACAGCCACTTCCCAGGGATGATACATCCTTCCTACTTATTAAGTCTGCATGAGAACTGCAACTCCTACAACTGGATTGATAAATCTCAGCCTGCGTAAGATTGGAACTCAGTGGACATTGTTTTGACAGTTGTGTTAGCATCCACTCATGAATCACTGTCAGAAAACAGTGATCATACCAGGTGATCATTCTACAATATACAGGATGGGGGGGAGGTATGGTGGGGTAACAATTAAAGCTGTGAATAGTGACATGCAAAGACTTGATGATCTAATTTCTCCTAAAAAATCTCAAAACAGGGTGGCACAATGATTCCACAAAAGGACAAGCAAGTGATGCCGATGTGTATTTTACAGGTACGGCAGACATGGAGCCTTCCATAAGACATTTTAAAATGCATACAGTACATGTAAGTGTGACCTCGGGGCTGACAACTGGGGGACAAATTGAGTTAGTGTATGTGATAAAAAAAGTTTGATTTGAGTGAAAATACCAAATTTGTGAACATGGCCTGGTCATATTCAGCATGGTGGACATGCTTTTGAAAATCACAAAGACGGTGCTAAGTGACAACAGTGCGGTTGAGTGCCAACCTGGTCACATAGTTGGTATACACCGGATGAGAATGACAAGTTTTTAAACTGCACAATCAGTCACTGGAATGGAAATATGGCACGGACCTCAGAACTTGAAATTTTAAAATTTGTAATCATATGTCACAAAAACCAGTAGCAAAGTCACTATGATCAGCTGTAGATTTCAAGTCACTAAGATCAGTTGTAGTTAAGATCATTTTGTGTAACAGGACATAAGAGCAGTGAAATAAGATGACATTTTAAAAATATGTGTCGATCATTCACAACTATTAAATGAGAAATGAAATATTATGCTGGTTTTACACATATCATTCACATAAATATGTAATGTAAAAAAAAACATTCAACCAAATGATTTTTGGAAATTTATTCTTAAAGACACTAACCCTAGTAATTGGTATGGTAAAATAGTGGGGTTTTCACCATTAAAGCACCCATTACTTATAATATGTTTTTATAACTTTTCTATTTTGGCAAATATGTTTCGTTTCTGGTCATCCTGGGCCCGTGCTTATAAAACGTTTAGTCCAAACTCAGTCTCTAATGACGTACCACGCATACAATTTGTATGGTGTTGTCATGACATTACTGGCTCAGTCTCTATTAGAGTCTCGAGTCTAGACTCTAAAAGTTTTATAAGCACCAGGCCTGGTGTTTGCATCATATGTAAAATAAAAAAGGTATGCAGTTCTGAAACTAGGGTCAGTGACTTTAAAATTACATTTCTTACAAATATCACTTTTTAAAATTGTTTACAACTCAACTTTCTTTACCAAACATTTTATTAAGTTTTTACCAAAACAGCTAACAACTTCATTTGTAATACATCTTCTATTAATTTATTTTTAATTTATACAGTGAAACCTGTCTAAAATATCACGTCGGAGATGTAATATTTATCCGATTTAGACAGGATCCGGTGATTACAGGGTCTCATTATAGAATTTAGAAAATTTGGTACCATGAAACTTGACCAGTTTTGACAGGATTCCGGTTTGTTCAAGGTCCGGTTTAGACAGGTTTCACTGTTCTTATAAAACATTCTGCTTTTCCCCAAAGAAAGAAAAATCTTTATGTACTCACAAATAATAAAATTCAGTTTAAAACTGTTCCCATAAATGTTCAGCGTACACCTTTTTATTTAATAAATGTCAAGAGTGTTATTTTGCACTTTGTGGAGCAGGTTCATTTTGCGAGGCCGATGTCGATGTGGTATTTGGTCGCGATGGTTCCGTGGTGGCACCAACATGGAAGGGAGCCGTCTCATCACCTGGGACATTCATCTGCATCGTCCACACGTTGGCTTCCTCCTCCGCCCGGTGAGCATCAAGGTATGTGTGTGCTGAAAGCTCATACTCCATGCCAAATTCATTCCTGAAAAGAAAAACATTAAACTTTTTGCCAATGACATTTTAACTGTTTCTACATATAAAAAATATAATTAACTAAGAGCCAGTAGATTATTTTCCAGCATATTTATATATACATACATGTATTTATTATATACATAGCAATGAAATATATTGAAGTCGTATTTACTTTTTTGTAAAAGTGCATGATTAAATTATCTCCCTTCGTCTCGGTTTTTCTTATTTAAATTTGATGATTACCAATGCATCTGATCGTATTTGAAAAAAAAAAAATGTAATTTAAACAACTGTACCTATAAAAAAGGGATACGAAGTGCAATTACGATAAAATATCTAAAACGAATTGAATACGAAGCTAAATAATGATGACACAATGTAGTGTCATCGAGTGTAAGTGTAAGAATTTAACGGCATTCGACTCGTTTTGTTTTTGTGGGAGTTTTTAGAGGATTGCTTTGTCAGGTATGTTTGCACCGCAGTATTGTTAAATAAATGTTAATAAAGATAAATTTTAATCAAATTTCTTTTTAAAAGTCCATGGTAAAGTAAGTTTTCTGGCAAAGTTCCATAGGAAGAAATATATCATGACATTACGTGTTTTCGATAGGATAAGCGAAAGATATTACCAAAAAGCGAAAGATATTGTCAAAAATTAGGAAATATGTATATAACAAATAGACCATTTCATGGTATTTTTCCGAATACGATTTTTATGTCAAATCGTGATGTGTGAAAACCATATTTTCACGAATTGCAAAGCAATGAGTGAAAATATGGTTTTTATACACCACTCGTTGACATAAAAATCGTATTCGAAAAAAAACATGAAATAGCCTGCATTCAAAGATGAATTCCATAAATACAACAATAATGGGGGCAGCCATCTTTATTACTTTAACACAGCAGTGGCTATATACACAGATCAATGTATACAACCTTGGTTTATGAGGGCTGGTTATCTATTTTAGGGGTAAAAGCCCAAAGTAAGGCTAAAACACTCCATCTAAACTGTCCCTTATAAACATATTTACGGCTAAACAAAATTATTAAAATATATATTTTGTTAAATTATGCAGCTAACATTAATTATAAAAACTGAAAAATATTAATAGAAATAACCAAGTGCACATTTTTTGCATGAAGATCTATGCAGAGTTGTACTGTGTGACACAGTCGATCACCTGATTAGAGGTCATGACCTCTCAGAAAGCATATTTCACAGTGTTAGAGACAATATATATCACATGGGTATCTCTTTGAATGTTGACATACCTGATTAAATATTTTTCTTCCACAGTCATATTTCGGTTGGTCTTGCAGTGACTTATTATTACCGGCTCATTCGCCTGTAAGAAAGTAAAAGTCTTGGTCAACATCAAATACTTTGTGATATAATCTGGGATTTCAAAATCCATTAGGGGTCATTCAACAAATATGCAACACTCTAGGGTAGAGGGAGGGGGTGTTTGTCAACTGTTATATGTACCATAATGTTTTCAAAACAATTGTCCCATTTTGTTTTTGATTTTCTCTCTAATATTTATTACAAAACCAAATAAAGAGAAATACTATAGAAAATCGTATAACCTTGCTTAAACTGTGTTATTATGGCAGGAATCAAGGGGGTGGGGGATTGTTTACAAAGAGGAAAGAGGAGTACAAAAAATGCCAAATTTTGCATTATGTAATTAGTAAACAACTCCTTTTGTAAGTGTACATGCATGGTACTTTCTAAATTCATAAATATCTCATGTATTACTAAAGCATTATGCTAATATCTGGTTCATTTCAAACAGACTGATATCTCATCATTTTCCATACACAGTATTCAAACAATTCTGTCAACATACAGTATCTGATACACTTTCAATCTATTCTCACTGCACACACATGCATCTATCAAATATAATAAATATTTCTAATGTATTATCACAGTTTTCAATAAATTTAAAATTCAATAAAATAACAATCGTTATATTTGAAATACATTATAATTATGAGAATATTTCAAATATATCAGAATAATATTTAATATATTTGAAATACATTGCAATTACAATACATTACCATACAATATGATAAAGTAGAATACATTGATAGGAACCTTCCACTGATTTTAGGTAGATATTTAGTCTAGTAATGTATTATTTTCAAATTCAGTCACTAAAACAGCAACAAATAAAGAAAAATAAACATTTCCATTTTATTAATAATAACAGAAATATTTAAAATCACATAATTATCAGTAACCAGTGATTTTAAGTAAACTTTTGCTTTCTTCTTTATTTAACATCTTCCAATTTGGACATAAAACTAGATACCCCAAAAATAAAAACACTGTAAAATATTTCTAAAATTTTGGAAAAAAAAGAGATGAACATACAGATGGATGGGTGGATGGACAGACAGACAGACAGACAGACAGACAGATGGAGACAAAACCTATAGTTGGACCAGTAGGGACTAATAATAATAATAATAATACCAACAACAATAATAAAAGTAAATGATCATCATGTTACCGGGACGGGTGTGTATTCAAATTCCATCCTGACTTGTGGGTTCTTGTGTAGGACCTTCCAGTGGGTGAGGTATGATGATTCAGCGACCAGATTCAACAGCTGGTGGCCCGATTTCTTAGAACATTGTTGAAAGGTGACCTTGTCACTCTTAAGATACAGCTTTAGAAAGAAAACAAAAAAGACATGTTCAGACCTCTGATAATTGATAATTTGCATAAACCGTTTATGGATCACACAAAAACAAATTCAGGCAACCTATTTTGTATTTACGTAACCCGGCAAAACCATGTAAATGATGTCATAAATTCAATGTGCGAACAAAAAATGGGTTACGCAAACTATATAGAGTTAAAACACTTTTTATATACTTTCCCCATAGACAGGACATCACATACCATGGGTTTTAATTTACCAGTCATGACCAACTATATGGAGTTACAAAAAAAAACACTTTTTATACACTTTCCCCATAGACAGGACATCACATACCATGGCTTTTAATGTACCAGTCATGAGCAACTATATGGAGTTAAAACACTTTTTATACACTTTCCCCATAGACAGGACATCACATACCATGGCTTTTAATGTACCAGTCATGAGCAACTATATGGAGTTAAAACACTTTTTATACACTTTCCCCATAGACAGGACATCACATACCATGGCTCTTAATGTACCAGTCATGAGCAACTATATGGAGTTTAAAAAAACACTTTTTATACACTTTCCCCATAGACAGGACATCACATACCATGGCTCTTAATGTACCAGTCATGAGCAACTATATGGAGTTTTAAAAAAAACACTTTTTATACACTTTCCCCATAGACAGTACACTTTCCCCATAGACAGGACATCACATACCATGGTCTTCAATCTGCCAGTGTTGAGGAACTGGGTGAGTTGGAGAAAACATTTCACACAAGACAACTGATCCTTAATTTGGCCCAACACACTTTAAGTGCTTACAAGTTTGGTACACATCAAAGATGATACTTTTATGAGGAACACAAAATCCTAATCCAAAATACACTGACATTAAACATTGTTTTCTTTAACAACACCACTAGAACACACTGATTAATTAATCATCAACTACCGGGTACTGGATGTCAGACATTTGGTAAGTCTGACACATAGTCATCAGAGAAAGCCTACTATATTTTTCCATCAGCAGCAAGGCATCTTTTATATTCTTTTTCACGCAGACCGTACAGCACATACCATGGTCTTTGATATTATAGTCATAGGTATTGGTTGGGATAAGGGGTGGATGGTTCATCAAGGAGGTTGAATCCTAAGACCCTTGACACACCTTGAGTGAATTATCTACCAACTGAGCTAGATCCCAATCTCAAAAGTACAAATGCAGCTACACTTTACAGCCCCTCCAAAAGGCAATCTTGGCAATTAACCAGGCCCACAGGAACTGGGAGGGCAGGGTTGTATGATGGTGGTGGGGGCAGAGTTCCTCCCACTAACGAGAGAGGAAACCTGCTGCCAACACTCCACTTTTTGATTAGGTCAGGTCATAGGGTTTTACATGTACTTTCAGATCAAGCTGTTGTAGCGTACGCCTGTCATGGGCACAGGTGCCGGCCTTGGCCGGCTCCTCCATCCAGGACATGAAAAACTATTTGGTTGGCAGCAAGGGATTGGTGTAGTAGTATTGGTATAAAGTGCCCCTATTGGCAGTAGCTAGTGGGAATTACCCCATTAGCTCAGTTGGGGGAGCACTGGACTCTTGTACTGAGAGTCTGTGGTTCGAATCATCTAAGTGGAGGTTGATTTTTCTGTTATATATGTACCAACCCACAGATAGAATAGTACATACCACTGATGTGTTACACCAGTTGTGGAGCACTGATGGGGATTGGTCCTAGATAGAGTGTTTATCAATGGGCTATCACCTGGCCACTTCACACATTATCAGCATTCAAATTTTTACTAGCTGTTGATTAAATAATGAGAAGAGGCTACATCAAACAAATATTTACTTTATAAATTAATATTTAGATACTCACACTTCCAGCTTCTTCCATTGTTTGCAACTGAAACGGATCGCCATATTTTAGTCTTGTCCCATCAGGTGACCCATCCACACTAAAAGGAAAACAAGCAATCTTGAGAGTATACTGCTACTACTAGAGCAATATACACTTCCTCTACCGGGACCAACAAATCTGTGTATCTGCTAAGTTCAAGGGCCATAACTCTGCCACAAATGGGCCAATCCTTATATGAAAGTCAATGTTGATCTGTAAGTTGTAACTACATATGATGAAGATATATAAACAAAATTTCAGCTGAATATCTTGAAGCATTACAAACAAAAAGTCTGGAACCTATATGTAGGACAGACAGACAGACAGACAGAGATGAAACCTTGTTATAAATATTACCACATCTCATTCATTCAATATCATCCAATTCAATATCATCACCTATTAATTTTATCAGATTAGACAAAGAAGAGAGGATGGGGTTAAATTAATAAAATACACAATCAATATGTATCAAACAATATACCATTAACAGATACATGTACAGGCTGTCCAGCACATCCTTATGAAAAAGTAGGACAAAAGTAGGAATGGAAATATAGAAAAAGTAGGTCAAAAGTAGGAAAACAGAAGTAAAAAGTAGGATAAACGTAGGACTGAAACAGTACGGTAAGTAGCAACATTAATCATGCTTATACTGGGAAAACAATGTGTAAACTACCATGAAAGGTAAACGTGATATGTAACAGTACACGATGAAGCTATGCACAAAACATCAGCTCAGTATCTCAGGGCATTGGAAAAAATACATAGACAGAAAATGATATGTGTGACAGATGGACAGGAGGATGGAGCTGAAAGCATACAGTCTCCTCCAGTTGGGCCGGTAGGGGACTAAATACTCTAACCCATGTACATACTACAACTCCACTACCCAGCTGAGTATTGAATGAGTACACTAATGTAGACATTCCAAAAGTAACATTTGAGTTCACGACAGTAATAAAATTTCATCTCACAACTTTCAGTGTAAATTTAATATGTTGAGATTATATATTGCCGCAAATTGGGAGATATATCTTGCTGCCAAAAAAAAATGATAATAACAAAAGCAACATACTCACTTTAATAGCAATTCGAGGCAGTTTGAAACAAAACAAAAAGTTGAAAAACTAGGTAGTTTGAAGAAAGAGTAGGAAAAATAGGACAAAGACCCAAAAGTAGGAAAAAGTAGGATCGCTGGACAGCCTGTCTGTATATAAATATTAATACGTATGTACTTTCCCACATGTAGACAGGACAGCACATACCACAGCCTTTGATATGTCACTTATGGAGCACTGGTTGTGATGAGAAACAAATTAGTCTGTCATGGAGGTTCATTCCTACAACCCAAGTTTTTCAGACAAGTTCTCTACCGAATGAATTAAGACCCCCAACGGCGGATCCATAAAATCCATTTAGGGTGTGCTACCCAATGCAACCCTCTACATTAACATCTCCATCTAGGTTTAAAGTTTGTTTTTGTTTAACGACACCACCAGAGCACACTGATTTAGTAATCATCGGCTACTGGATGTCAAACATATGGTCATTTTGACAGTCATAGAGAGGAAACCTGCTACATTATTCCCATTAGTAGCAAAGGATATTTTATATGCACCATCTTACAGACAGGATAGCACATAACAAGGCCTTTGATATACCAGTTGTGGTGCACTGGCTGGAACGAGAAATAGCTGAATGGGCCCACCGATGGGGATCGATCCTAGACCGACCGCACATCAGGCTTTACCACTGGGCTACATCCCACCCCTTTTACATCTAGGAGCCAGATGGTGCCTACTTCTATTTTTTATAGAGATAGTATGAACTTTTTAGTCGCCAGATAAATGTTTTTTACTGCATATGTGATCATATTGGTCGCAATGTAGAAGGCTGTAATGACATGTGCTCAACCCCCACAACCCTTAGATCTGCCACTATAACCCCCACCTCAAATACGAGAAAGAGCTTTGTGATAATTACAATGACAAACCTCCTAATTGCAAATGCAGTCCTCAGTATGGGTGCACACTTCACTGTTCCAATGACAGGGCAGGGATTGGACAGTACTTGAGAGAGGCGGGATTCGTCCGACATGTCTATTGCCACCATGGTCGCCTCGCGTGGTTTAATGTCCAGACAGTACACGGTCCTGTCCTTCGCCTCCTTGCAGTACAAGTTGACCACATCACCGTAGTGGACATACCCGTCTCGCGAAATGCTAGTATCTCGCTGCAAATCAAAATACACACACACACATATACACAGAAAGTAAAACAAATCAGAACTGGACACTCTGTAAATTGGAATTTTCTCAAAACCGTCCCTTTTTAAATAGTACAGAAGAGAACCTAAGTTCTAAACTGAACATACCTTACAGCACTTGTCCATTTGTCCTGACAAGTGAAAATTTACTTGCACAAGCAAAATAGACCTTGGTGGTTGTCCAGTGGACAAGTAAAAATGTTCATTGTAGTTTAATTTTTAGCAATCAAAAACATTGTCCTTGTACTTGAATAAAATAAACCATCTGTTTGGTCCCATGAGTGTTTGGTTAGAGAGGTTTCACTGTCAAACTACTGTTATTGGATAATGCAATACATCTTTTTTCTTAAATTTGCTTTCGTCAACATAACATAATTTCCTAAGAATTTCACTGCTTATATATTTATAGCATGTCTGTATTCTACCATTAGCTGAAAAGTTCATTAGTACCAATGAAGCAGCTAGGCATCTACAAGTCATAGGGCACTAGATGGGATGGGGAAAACCCCAAAACCTGGGTCCCAAGTCGATCCTGCAACCATCGTACCTCAAGGCAGGGTTTTTGCCAGCGAGTAGGCAGGGTAAAATTATGTACCCTAAAATAATGGAAAGTAATGGATACTGTATTACATTATTTATAATTTTTAGCAAGATTAAAGTATGATAACTGCTGTTTAAGTTTTCCATTAGTAGCAAGGGATCTTTTATATGCACCATCCTACAGACAGGATAGCACATACTACGGCATTTGATATACCAGTTGTGGTGCACTGGCTGGAATGAGAAATAGCCCAGTGGGCCCACCGACAGAGATCGATCGCAAACCAACTGTGCATCAAGCGAGCATTTTACTACTGGGCTACGTCTCGCCCCTTTATGGATCACTGCAAGATGCTGTATATACAAGTCTGGGCAGTTTACCTTGCTAACTAGAGTTGAAGACAAGTTTGAATCTTGCTGTATCAGTAGTTGTCCTTTTTCTCTTCTTTCTAAGAAATCTTTTAGCTGGTCCTAAAAAGAAATAAGACAAAATCCAATGGCATCCACTAGAAAACTTTAATTAATAACAAAATTAAACAAAAACCATCAACATCCATTTTACATTGAAAGTTTTCCAGGATTCTGAAAATAGATTTGTTATTGTAGTGAGCTGTAAAGTGATGTCATTGGAATACTGATGTCATTCAAATTCATCCCTGTTAAAATAGTTGTGAGTTCCAAATTGAACAGACAATTGACAAATGGTTCTTCTTTGTTTATGTCAAGCCACTTTGGAATTATTGACACAAAAAAAAACAACGCTCAAAATGTTTGCGGTACGATGTTACAATTTCAAGCACACTTATTTCAATACCGACCTCACATCATTTCTAACTTTCTCAAGACAACTGCTTCAAAATCGATACGCTGCCGCCGATTATGATATGGCAAGAATGTAAACACTGTTGTGACTGTAAAAATAAAACAAATGAGATTGATAAATATTTAAGGCATTATATCTTACTTCTTCCAGCTGTAGGTCTTCACTCCAGTTTCCAACTCTTACCGCCGGTGAATACGTTCTTACTACACTCATGATTCCGAATTAAAAGTCAATATTTTTCAGGAACCAAACGTATCAACCAAGACTTCTACCAGGAATCGTTTACCTTGGCAACAAAGCTGTCCAGCACTTAATGTTGATATTTGTCGTCTAAAAAATTTAGATGTTTTGTTAACAAAAACAAAAAAGTTTGTATTTGTAAATTATATATCAATAATTTAAAATAGATTAAACAATTAATTTTGATTGTGTTTCTGAATAACGTTAACCAATCACAAATTAAAATACATTAATTGTGTTGGTCTTGAGACGTCATAAATTTCACTGGTTGTCGACGCGCGTAACGCTTTGGAGTGCATCTAAAATACCTTACCGACCTAGCCGTGACGTTTCCTATGCTTTGTAAATAGATAAATAATAATAGACGTAGGTCCGTGGCCGAGAAAATGGCCTACAACTGCCTGACGACCGTCATTTTTTTATGAATTTTTTTTTCGTAATTTGCATTTATTTTGGAAGCTTACCCAAGTTATATTATTCCCTCCCCCCCCCCCCTCTCTCTCTCTCTCTCTCTCTCTCTCTCTCTCTCTCTCTCTCTCTCTCTCTCTCTCTCTCTCTCTCTCTCTCTCTCTCTCTCTCTCTCTCTCTCTCTCTCTCTCTCTCTCTCTCTCTTTTTCGGGCTCAATCTCTTGAGAAATTAACATATCAAAGATGCTTAAATTCAGTTTATCAAATTACACACATGCACACATGAACCACATAAAGAATATGTATGTACAAACATACACATATGCAGACGAAATACATAATTATACACATGTCTACACGCGCGTGCGCACGCACACGCGCGCACACAGACACACACACACACACGTGTCACAGACTAGTATAAACACGTCAGTATGCATGTATACACAGACACACATTCATACACAACTGTCACTGGTGTGGTAGCCATGCCGTCATAACCACACCTCTTTTTCCCCTACCACATTTTATCTTTGTATGTTGCACCAATACACCACTAATGGCTTTTGATCAAATTAAACGAAAATGTCCGAATCTGAATAACAATATATATTTATATTAGCATTACTGCCAAACAGCTAACGAATCACAACGCATTTTACATGCATTACAAATAAGTATGAGGGTAGAATGATGGAAATACATGGTAAAAAGGTCTCAGGTTAGCACATTTTGCCCGAATATCTGTATATTTTTTGCCCGAATTTAATGTTTTGTTCCATCACTAGTTGTCCCATCACTTCATCACTAGTTACACATTATTACAGCGAGTTTTGAGAAGAAGAAAAATGTATTTCCATGTTCATAAGATATGGGTCCGCATTACTTTTATATTGAAACACATCCCAACTCTTGCAGCTAACGAAAAATAAATTGTTGTGGAAAAATTGTATCCACGGCATGAAAGAGTTTATGTGTCAGTATTACAAACATATTTTAAAATAAATAATTAAATAACTAAAATTTAAAACTTCCACAACCGCGAAAAATTAAATCACCTCGGCAATCTCTACGGCATTGCTGAGTATCTAGGTTAATTGCCAGGGCTTCATCCAGCCCCCATACAACCGAATTCATCAACTTCAATGTGTGGATAGGCGTCTAGAATGTCATTTTACGGGGTGAGTGGGGCTGAAAGAATTTGTACCCTGAAATATTTTTGATTGCCACATTTTTTTATATAAAAAACATTGATATCGTAAAATAACATAAACTAACACAAATTAAGCAATTAACCCACCCAAGCAATGCACGATAAGATGATGAATTATGATGAATATGATGATGAATATGATGATGATGATGATGATGATGATGATGATGATGATGATTATGATGATACAACTGTATAAATAAATAAATAATATTTATAAATAAACAAATAAATAATAAATAAATGCAATACATGTATATCATAAGAAGTTTCCTCGGCAAATGTTCAGTTTTAAAGTCCACCTACGCTATCTGAAACACACACACACACACACACACACACACACACACACACACACACACACACACACACACACACACACACACACACACACCGACTTCCTTGTCGTAAAACATTTTCATTCGGCAATGTCCGACATCGGTATCATCGGCACTAGAGCAGTGGTGGGTTTTATGTCAAACTTTAATATGTAAAGCGGTACGCGCTGCAGTGTTAGGTTTACTAATATGTTGTACGTGTCGGCCATTTTGTGTGGGCTGAGATAGAAAAGTGCTAAACGTTCAATTTTGCTTCTGTCATAATTTACTGTGATGTCAAGTCCTTATCCGAGAAGTAGCGGTCTTGTTCAACGACGAACAGCTGCGTCACATGCGTTGGAAGCAAGTTCGGAAGACCAGAAGAGCGAGAAGGATTATGACGAGGAAAACGATCAGGATTCGAAGGAAACCCGACTGACGTTAATGGAGGAAGTGTTGCTTTTAGGGTTGAAAGACAGAGAGGTATTAAGCAACACTCCTGAAAATGTACCAGTCAGAATCGTATCATAAACGTTTAAGAAAAGCGTCCCACCCGTCGTCTCCCCAACCCTATGTTTCTTACGGTTTTAGCCTATTTTTTTTTGGTTGGGATACACACTAGTTCATCAAGATTAACTTTGGCTACAAGTGCAAGCACTACCAAAGGTTAATCCTGGGGACGAACAATGCCATTAGCGCCCTTCCGCAGCAACGGAATTCAATCCGAATTGCGGTCAAACTAAAAGAAAAACGACTGTCATCACGTTTTCCCACCCAAATCGTGTACTGTGATTAGGTACCAGCAGAAGCCTGGAAGGCTGAGTGGAATTGGTAAATTTGTCCAAATCTGGCAATTTTCCCCTGCGTTTATCTCTATATTTTCTAGTATTTATCCTTTAAAAAAATATACTGGATTAAAGATCAAATCTTTTTCTGCAATATGATGTTTGTTGTGTGTTTATTGTTCATGTTTTAAGTATATTACTTTTTATGACAAAACACTAATTTCAAGACTAATTAACGCTGTGGAACACGTCTCCAGCAGCAATCTGTGCAGACACAAAATGCATACCGACTTTCTTTCGCTTTGCTCAAAAACGCCGTAACTCGTACAAATAATCTAAAAATAGCACGATATTCAGCACAAACTCTTCTTTAATTTGATACCAAATATGTAGTACAAAAAAATAGTATAGTAACTTTAATTCAATTTTAATTTTAATTTTTTTTTTTAAATGACTACTACGGCTTTATTTTTTGAAAAAGACTGACGAAATGTTATATCAAACGAATCGTCATTCAATTGCCTTTAAAAAAAGCTTTGCATGCGCAGACTGAAATAAAAAGGTCTATTCCTAGCTTTCTTGGAAAATAACCATGTGCGCGACCACGAGGAATGGCTGAAAAATGTGAGCAAGAAAATTTGAAAACGTCAACGATATACAACAAACTAGGTAATTATCTTATATTTAATTGTTTGCATTTGTTTTATTTATTATTTAGGACCATATTTTTATAAGTTTTAATCACCGATGCATACTTTTAGTTTAATAATTTGACCAAAAGTAGTTTCGATTTTTTTAGCTTGTTGTAAAATGTAAACAAATCGTTAACGGTCGTTTGTCTTTTATAATTGTAAACTTTTATCGCATTTAATAACAGAAATAACTTAAGATGCAAAACAATAACATGTTAATGCACCATTTCATTTTTTTTATCGACACCAGTTATTATTTTTATGACTGTATTTTCACAATTTTTAAGAATAAAATAAAATCGAACAATTCCAAAATGGCGGACATCGATGATGGTTTCGTTTATTTTTATCAGTTACATTCCAATAGATTGCCTAGTATTTATGTTGAACTTCCATAGCTGGTACAATAATTTCATTAAACTATAGCATCATCAACATGTACGGTACTCATTTAAAATTTAATATTTAAACAAAAACAAAAAAATTAAATTGCTTATCAATTTATGATTCTTCAAATATGTTCATTATGTTACATGATGCCTTTGTCATCCATGTCATTTAACAATGAAGTTTCCAAATATGATTGAATAAAATAGAATACAAATTTTAAAATTAAATCTTATATTTATTATCCATTAAAGAATTGTTGTTCACAATCACAGAAACAGTTATTTTGCTGTAATATTTACTGAATAGTCTTCCTAAAGTACATGTAAATTTTATTTATTTATTTGATTTCGATCAGGCACACATGTAGGGGAGGGTTTTGTGGATCTACCCCTTCTTCCCGTGTTAACAATATCCCCCCATTATTGTTCAGTGTATTTCAGGGAGTATAATTATCACCCCCACCCCTGCCTTAAACTTCACTCAACACAGTATAGACCCCTGCACATGTGCCTGACAATTCAGTAGTTACACACTGTTATACTGTTTCATTACTTTCTTAAGCTTTAAAGTTAAAGTATGCCTTAAACTATTTGAACAATTTTTTTTACTTTTAGATGATGAAAACTTTACAAAGTTGAAAGGATTATTTAATTTCATCGGAAGAGGGCGTAGGCCATCCTTGCCAAAGGTTTCCTGTACCAACAGACTTCTTCTTCAACTCTATCATTTGAAGGAAAATAAAACATGGGATGAACTTTCTGAGTTTGCAGTGCAGTTCTTAAATACCGAAAAAAACAGGATACGTGCATTAATTGAAAAAACATTAAAAACTGCTCTACAGCTAAACCCGGCAACTGAGGACTTTGATCACTTTCTTGAGAAAGAAATAACATTTGTAGGCACTTATTTAAATGAACATAGCATTACAAAAACTGAGCTGATTAAAATAATTTTCCAAACAAGTACATGTAGATCAAATGTCATACCCCTTACAAATGGAATTATTTTGGACTTGATCACTTTTCAAAAAAAAGAATGTTTACCTGCTACATGGATCTACATATTCAAAATTGTGCAAGAAATATCTGTTGTACAAACAGATGTATTGTTAAAAAACAAAATTGGCATATATGTTGATACATTTTTAATTCTGTATATACCAGACTACTTTTCAACTCACTGTTTAAATGCAAAAGACTAATGTGACTATTTTATGTTGTAAATATTTTTTCTACATGTTTTCCGATGGACAAATTCAAAAAATGGACAAAAAGTTCCAGGTATGTTATATGACAAATAATCAGATCTGAACAATGAATTTAACACAGATGCTGGTCCTGTGTATACCCAATCCACATGCCAAATTTCATGTACATAGTTATAATACTTTTTTAATTATAAATTTATGAAAATTGAAGATTTGCGCCATTTTGGGGCCCTTTTTTCCGCTCCCAATTTTTAACATTACGTCATTTTCAAGTAGCTGTAACTTATAAAGTTACACTCCTACAAAGCTGAACAAAAATAGGTAGATATTATATAACTTGTTATACATAAATTAAAATGCATTAGACCTGTAACATCATTACATTTTGTTTTGTGACCCCATAAAAATGGTGTCGAGACACATTTTTGTGCCTTTTTATCGATATAATTTTAATTTTTACAGGTAAAAAGCACTTTATAAATAATACTGTATTAAACCCATTTCATTTATTTTTGTTACAGATTAATACATACATTTTAATAATCATAAAAGAGTAATTGTCATTTATCTGTATTTTATGTTATTTCATGCCAAAAGGTGCACCCCATAGCATAAAAACGCGATTTGTATTTGTGTTTTTGGAAAAACTGGCATAACTTCAAAAATAATAGACATATTAAAAAAATTATTTTTGTCAAATGCTTGTATTTCTTTACAGTATTTTAAAAATGTATATTAACAGTGAAAATCAGTAAATGAAATTTTGACTGCCGGTACCTACTGTGATCTATTTGGAGCATATGGACACTAAGAAAGACTAAACTTTGAAACGATCTTCACTTTGAATTAAAGGAAAAACGACCGACTGTATGACTTGTTTTTAAAACGCGCGGTGCATTATGGGAGGAAAATGAAACTCGGAACAATCTTGTATGTGGAAAAGGATCGGTGAAGTCATTTCTCGTTTCATAATGAATAAAACAAAAACCATAAAACTAAAAATAAATTAAAGTTAATAAATTAAAATAAAATAAATTAAATTAAAGTTAATAAAAAAAACATTGATTAATAGAAATGAAATAAAAATTATGATTTACGCACACACTATATATATATATATATATATATTTTTTTTTTAAAGAAAAAAAGTTCATTAATGTCTCTAAAAATAACTAAAACATAAGTACTAAGTTTTAAACTTACTTTACTGTCTTTTTTCTGAGTTTTCTTCTAAAATCGTCCGGGTGTGTGGGTGGGGGTGGCAATGAAACATATTTCTCTCTTGTTTGCCAGTACGTTACTGTGGCAATGAAACATATTTCTCTCTTGTTTGCCAGTATGTTACTGTTGCCCCTTGCTCGCCACGAGGGGCAGCAGTAACGTTTTTACGTACTGGCAAACAAGAGAGAAATATGTTTCATTGCCACCCTCACCCCCCACTCCGACGTTTTCAGAAGAAAAAAACTCAGAAAAAAGACAGGTAAGTAACAGTTTAAAACTTAGTACTTATGTTTTAGTTATTTTTAGAGAAATGTATTAACATTTTTTTTCGTTAAGAAAAAAAAAAAATAAAAAAAAAAAAAAAATATATATATATATATGTATGTGTGCGTGTGTTCTATTAATTAATAAATGTTATTTTATTTTACTTTAATCTCATTTATTTTATTTTATTAACTTTAATTAATTTTTATTTCATTTCTATTAATTAATAAATGGTCTTTTATTGTATTTTATTAACTTTAATTTATTTTTACTTTTTAAGTTATTTTATTAACTTTAATTAATTTTTAGTTTTATGGTTTTTGTTTTATTCATTATGGAACGAGAAATGACTTCACCGATCCTTTTCCACATACAAGATTGTTCCGAGTTTCATTTTCCTCCCATAATGCACCGCGCGTTTTAAACCCAAGTCATACAGTCGGTCGTTTTTCCTTTAATTCAAAGTGAAGATCGTTTCAAAGTAAGTATTTCTTAGTCTGCATATGCCCGAAAAAGATCACACTACACGATTAGGGTGGGAAAAGATGGTGTCAGTCGCTATTTCGACCACAATTCCGTTCCGAGCAAAATTGCTCGGAACGGCTCTGTATTTGCTAATGGAAAATGTCGCCGGCACTATAAACTCAATGTGCATTTACATTCGAGTTTATTTTTATGAACTAGGATACTTACCATCGGCCCATCGGGTCCGACTATTTACCCCAAGACACCCCAAAACACCACCAAGATACACGAACACTCCATAAATATTTTTTTTAAATGAATTAAAATGTATTATTTTATAAAATATTTAGTGGAAAATGACGTATAGAATTAATTTTAAGCCTTAATGACAGCCAATTGCTAAGGGAGATAATCGACTATTTACCCCAAGACATTGGTGTGTGTGTGTGTGTATATATATATATATATATATATATATATATATATATATAAACCAACAACAGGAAGAAAATGTGTACCTCTTTTAAAAAAAAAAAATTATATACATTTTAAAGCTTTGGGATATATGGGGTATCATGTATGTTTTGGGGGTATCTCGTAACGGTATCGTGTGTGTCTTGGGGTAAATAGGCGATTATCTCCCTTACCAATTGGCTGTCATTAAGGCTTAAAATTAATTCTTTTACTTCATTTTCCACTAAATATTTTATAAAATAACTACTAGTACATTTTAATTCATTTCAAAAAATATTTATGGAGTCTTGGGGTAAATAGTCGGACCGCGTACCATCGATGTCCCAAACGACAAAAACACAAATACCATATTTAGGAAATACTATTCTACATTTTTCAGCTATGATACTTAAAACAAAATATATTGCAATCACAGTGTTCTCGCAGGGTGAAAATTAAAGGAGGGCGGCCGTGCAGCACCACACCCTTCCAAAAAAATTATAATAATAAAAAAAAATGTTGGGGTGGGGGAGCTTGGTGGTTACCATGTTGTTGTGTGATGATAGACTTTGTGGAAAGACTTACTCCTTATTTTAATTACGAAATACAAGCAGACTCGTCTTTTAATTGAACCGAAGATGTTATCGGTCTGATATTCACTGGCAGTTCCGGTTTTGCTGGACCGATCAAAGTTTTAATATTATTATTTTAATAAAGATTTCAAGATATACAAATAACAAAAAAGACATTTGTGTGATCCCCTAATGTCAAAATTTGTTTTGTTATTCCCATCTTCATCGAATGAATCGATTGCTGTGATAAAATATTGTCGCCATTGAAGTGGCGGTGTATATATTATTTGGTACTCAAGATGAATGATTTTAATGCCAAACACTACACTTCCGTTGATTTTATAAGCGGTGATATCCCCCAAAAATTAAAAGTTTACAATATGATATAAGAACTGCTGAATAAACAGAATGACAGAAAGTAAAAATCGTCAGTTACAATCAATTATATCTGTAACTGAGGACAAAATATCAAGACGACAGTGGAAACAAAAGATAGAGTGACCGTTCTGATCACATGACAAATTTGGCGCCAAATTAGTCGGAGATTGCCGAATCTATAAAAATAAAAATGTTTTTATTGCTCAAATAAAATATAACTTTTATTGTTTGTATTAAACATACAAATGGATACAGGTATGGGACAAAATAGAGGCTGTTAAAATACTATTAAATTATGTTACGGTAACTGTCGTAGATGTTTCGTCAGTTGCTTTTTCGTACACAACGTGGCTTGTTTCCTGTGCAGACTGATCTTTTTTTTTTCTTTTTTTTTGTGTGGAAAAGAGTGCATTTGGAAATAGCGGAGATAGGTGCTAGAAAATATAGTAGGGTGCTGGCAAATAAAGAGGGGCGCAGAAAAATAAAGGAGGGCGGAGAACGTGCGCGGCAATAGCAGGGCGGGCTGCCCCACTTAAATGGAGCAGCAAGAACACTGAATCGATTAACCAAGGCTCGCGTTGTCGGTAGCCAAATTAGCCATTGGCTAATTTTTACAAAAAGAAGGCTAATAAAATTTGCAAGTGGCTAAAAGTTTGGCTAAACCATTTTCTATCTTCTGATGTGAACTATTGAAAAACTTTTATCCGCCATTTAGTAAAGCATTAACGATATATATATTGACGAACACAAAATAGCTGAAAAGAAGATAGAGAGATGAGGGCTTTGTGTATGGAATTTAATTTTATTTAGAAGAAATTAGTGTGTTATACTTAACTCAGGCATGCATTTAAAGCCAAGTATACCGAAAATACCACTTGATATCAGTATCGTGTCAATACCGTACTGATACCGAGCTAAATGTCGATACCGCCCAGCTGTACCGATTGCTTCTATGCAAGAATCATTTTTTGTAATAATAGAACCCCTTTCACTTTTTTCTGATATACATATATGTACAGGGCCTGCTCTGGCACTTGCCAAATTCGCCAATTGCGAATCTTGAAAGCAGTTGGCGAATTTTATTGTAATTTGACGAAATAATTTCATGTAATAATTGACATTTTTTTGGAAAATAACTGATTTATGCGATTTGTATGTACCTTGAGATAAATTCTGTTTCAAATTCCAACCATTTACTTAACATTTATAACCACTTTATTTATGTTGTATTTATTTTTAGGGTTACACATCTTTCTGGAATGACTGCATCTCGTCCGGTCTGCGAGGCTGTATCCTCATTGAGCTGGCGATGAGAGGCCGCGTCGAGCTCGAGAAGGCTGGGATGCGCCGTAGAAGTCTGATGAATCGCAAGGTTATATGCAAATCTGACACGCCCACTGGCGACGTGCTGCTAGACGAGGCATTGAAACACATGAAGGAGACGCAGCCTCCCGAGACAGTACAGGCCTGGATTGAATATCTTAGTGGTACGTAGCTCAACAAACAATTGTCATGCAAAATATTAATTACGTAAAATTGAAGTTGATGTCATCTTGTTTAAATGCTTTAAATACACAGCCACCCGAGACAGTACAGGCCTGGATTGAATATCTTAGTACAGTATTTACCCTGGGGGCCGGAAGGACCCCGCACCGACCCCATGAATTTCTTTACAGGGACGGTAAAATTTGTAACCATTAAAAAAAAGGTTCACTTCTGTGATTAATTCGCCGATATTATAAAATAAAATAAAACGCATATGCTAGTAGTCATAAATATACTAGTATTCCATAAATATGTCCATTGTTAGAGCCCGGTGGCCAGTGAGGGGAAAACAAACCATCATGATGATGATCGAATGGAAAACATCGATCATATGTAAAAAGGAAAACAGATCTACAAGTCAATACTTTTGATTTCCTTTCACGTGCAACAGTTCACTAATGAATATATGGTCACCAAACGTTTTTTTAAAGGTTGCACATAACCATATTGTTTTACGAACTTCCAAATTTTTATTTTTAATTTTTTTTGTGTTGTTTTTTAAATTATATTTAAACATTACATAATTAAATTTGCAAGACTTGAAAGAAATTATTTTTAAGTGCATTATATGATGAATTAACACAACTATAAAAATGTACCTACATATATAAAAAAATATATTTACTTTCTTTTATTTGTTTTATCAGTCACTGAGTGATTACAATTTAGCAGGTGAATTTTTTTATCATGACCAGTAAAATTTGTTATCCACTGGTCAGTATGGGAAGTCATATTTTTTTTTAAATTCTAGAACCCCTGATATACGTACAGAAGTAGGGCTAATGAATATTCAATCATGGATAATTAATTTTTAAAACACCAATTTTAGAAGACCTGGGTTTTACTTTTAAATACATAGATAGATAACATATAATACATATTACAATCAGTAATTCAGTAATATGTATTATCTGTTTGTGCTTAGTCTAATACTTTTATACTTCTTTTTCAAATTATTGTTTTGACATTATGCAAATATTTAATAATAAAAAACATTATTATTAAAATCTATCTTAAACTATCTCGTTCTATAAGTGTACGTGACACCCTCATGTATTCCATAATGCATCGAAAAACAACTGGAAATTTTAAAAAACATTACTGGGGAGCATGCCCCCGAACTCCCCTAGCATTTTCACACCTTTTGGGGGCTTGGTTAACGTCAGACTATTTTGCCAACCCTCTGAACAAAAATCCTGGGGGAAACACTGTTAGTGGTACGTCGCTCAACAAACATTGTCATGTAAAATATTAATTACGTAAAATTGAAGTTGATGTCATCTTGTGTAAATGTTTCAAATTGTAAGTTTTTTTAGGTACAGTATATATATTTTAAACATTGTTTGAGGGTGCAATATTGTGCATAAAACACTCACCTATGGGGGTACATTTTAGCTATGGTGATTAAAATTTACAAAACACGTTTTTTGAGTAGTAGACTATTTTGTCACACCTGGCTGTCATTATGACTTACACATAACTTTTTCATAGTGTCAAAACAAAGGGGAAGGTGGAGGTACATTTTGAAATAGTAGAGTGGATCCAATAGAATTGAAGCTGGGTGTGGTAAATATTGTAGAGTGCTGAAAATTAAAGAGGGGCTAAGAAAAATAAAAGGGGAGCAGCAAAATGCAAAACGGTGCAGAAAACTGTGAAAAGGGAGGGGGGTACCACCCCATAAATTGGACCAGTAAGATCACTGGAGTATACAGAATGTTTCACTTTTGATATAAATTTTTGTTCTACGGGTTAATTTTTTTGTTTTTCACGTTTTATTGACAACTGAAACGTGGAACCCAATGAATATATTCATATTAAATAGGCAGAATATTTCACTTTTAATACTTCTGTTACAGGTTAAAATGATTAGTCCCCTACCGGTCCAGCCAGAGGTGACTATAGGTTTCATCTCCATCCCGTCCGTCCGTCCCATATATAGTTTTCCGGAGACTTTTTTTTTTTTCAGAAGGCCTTGAGATATTAACCTGAAATTTTTGGTATATTCGTATCAATTTCATGTACTATTACAGATTAAGTTTGATTTTCATGGAGATATACCAAATTTGACGGATTTATGAACCTTGAACTTAGGAGATATGAAAATTTGTTCTCCAAACTTTGTTTTACAATGCCTGAAGCTATTGAGGTGGAATTTTGTATATAGCTTTATCATGTACTGTTACTGATCAACTTTAACTTTCATTTAAGAGATACGAAAAATTGTTGGGTCAGATATATTATGTGTATTACTTTAGCAATACTCTCAAAATGCTTGTTAATTTTCACATTTTGTTGACAGGCGAAACGTGGAACCCGATGAAGTTGCGCTACCAGCTGAGAAACGTCCGTGAACGTCTCGCCAAGAACCTGGTGGAGAAAGGTGTCTGCACGACGGAGAAGCAGAACTTTCTGTTGTTCGACATGACTACACACCCTCTCACAGACTCCACGGTCAAACAGAAGCTGATCAAGAAAGTGCAGGACTCGGTGCTCAGCCGGTGGACTAACGACCCTCACAGGATGGACCGGAGGATGTTGTCTCTCATCTACGTTGCTCACGCCTCCGACGTCCTCGAAAACGCATTCGCACCACTCTCCGATGATGATTACGAAGTTGCAATGAAGCGCGTTCGCGAACTGTTGGAGTTGGACTTTGATGCCGAGAGTATGAAGGAAGGAACCAATGAACTAATGTGGGCAGTTGTTAGTGCTATGAACAAGTGATGTGGTCATTCTGTTTTTGTTTGTATATATATACATACATATATATATATATATATACATACATACGTGGTGTTCTTTCCGATCCTTCTTCTCTTGACTGATGTTACAGGTGGTAGTAAAGGTGCGACTTCGTCACAGTTGGTGTGTCATTCTTCAAGAGGTTTGTTTGAATTCATCATCCCTGTGGTACGGACGTTTCGGGGAAATGTACATGTAGCCTCATTTTACATAAAATTATGAATTTCCATTGCAATTCCAAAGCATGAAAGTAGGTGGGTTGAGAGGATGTCATAAGCTGATATAAACTTTTGAATTTTTCTTTTCAAACTTTGGACAATTTCTAAAGGATTATTTCTCATAAATGTGGACAGGTTAAATTACTTTATCCCCTTGTTAAAGTAAAACTAAAAGATGGGAATGTTAATGTTCAACTTGGAAAATATTAATAAATGTGAGACTAACCCTTCAATATATATATAGCGATACTCGGGCCTTGGGAAGTGATGCTAAATTCCTACGTCAATCATAACGAAAAAGCAAGTGCCGTTCCAGGGGGAGGATGCTGGGGGTATGCATCCCCTCTCACCAAGCTTTACAAAGCTGCACAAATCCAGTGTACAGGTACACCTAATGAATACAGTGGATTTATGTACATGTATGTAATATATGGGTTGGCAGGGTGTTTTTGAAAATGAATGTCTTTAATACATACATGTGTAATATTAATATTATGGATGTTGGTATACTTTGGAATCCTATTGAAATATCTTCTCTTTTTTTCTGCTTTAATTGTTTTTTAAAAAGTCTATCCAAGCCTCAAACTTGAGTATTTGTTACCTCCGACAATTTTTGTTTCTGTTTTATCGCAGGTGAAATGCTAACCTATAGCAATTGTAAGTCTGCATACAGCCATTTTAAACCAGTAAATTTGGCAACAAATAACTGAAAATTCAAACTAACTATGACAGAAAGCAATTTTTATTCAGCTATTGCAAAAAAAAAAAACCCTTCCGATCTTTAATGCTCATGACTACGGCATTTCTTATTACAGCTGAGGCGATAGCCATCATTAAGTTGGAGCAACTGTCCTAAGAAAGGGTAAAGAAAACCTGTCGACAGTGATGGGGAAACATAGTAATAACCAAAGCAAGGCCTTTAAAACAGCTACAGTATTCATTTATCAGCAGTACGTCATTGGGTAAAATATGTTCATAATGTGACTGATGATACTGTTTGAGAATATGTAAGGGGCCGTCCATAATTTTCTAAATTTTCACGAGCATACAAACCATACGGGGGGGGGGGGGGGGGGGGGTGTGTGTGTTAAGGGGCCAGCGTACACTTTTTTGAAAATGAAAAATGTTGATCAACATTTTTCATTTGGGGGGGTAGGGGGTGGTCAAAAGTGTACGGTTTGTACGCTTGTGAAAATGTTGAAAATTATGGACGGCCCCTAAGTACAATTTCTACTTCATATAGTTTTAGTAGCACTTGGCATTTCTCTTCTTCCTCTTTAAATTTGTTTTGTGTTTGTTGAGAAAGTGGATCTTTTTTTATTCTGTTGCATTAATTATGTGGGATTTGAATTGATGTGTACATGAAAAATTTCTGAATAACTTAATGAGTGTTTGTTACTATATGTTAGTGTATAATACCTTTTTAAAATGATGGACCTAAATGGAAACAATTTTATTTATTACAATATTTTTGTTCACGTGCAAGTATGTATAGTGTAGGCATGTATATATTTGGTGATATAGATTATTTTGTAAATACATCTTGGTGTTTGTACATGACAGTGTAAATATGACTTTCTTGAAATTTGAATATATATATATATGTACTATTGATCACATGATGGTAATCAGTAATTATAAGGACAAAACATATATTTTAGTGTTCTTTTTTTTACTTATTTTACAATAGAAAATTTGTTTCATATTTCCTGCTATGGGGGAAAATACAAAATACAAAAAAATACACGTGAAATTTCTGGGGAGAAATTTTTTATTCAATGGTATTGATTTTGCCTTTGTTTGTACACATATTATGTGTTTGACAAATGTTTGAGAAAATTACTGGTCCTCATAGAAGCCTTGGCTAGTGCCCTGTGTATTATAGTAATATAATATTTTAATTTCTGCTAGCCCAGACCAAGAATTCACTTGCCAAGACCGAGGGCTGGTGGATTTGTTGAACCCTATAGTACACGTGTATGTACATGTCGGGTTAGTATGTGTACTTAAATTCCTTGAAAATCCTTGCATTTTGGGAAGCTATTTTCCAGTACTTGAAAGTAAGAAAATTAATTTTGATTATAAATCCGTTCTAAATACTTGAGGTTTAAACAAACCCAACAACCCACAACCCCATAATATTTTAGTTATTTTTCTTGTATTTGAATTATGATCCACTGTTAATCCATGTGTAATGGTCCTGGAATTTGGTTAAGCTACAGGTGTATGAACTCTGACGTGTATACAACTTTTCAAGTGTTGGATGTTTCACGCGACATTGGTTAAATGTAAAGTTGAGATTTTAGTCACTTGACAAACAGATTTACTTGTTTGTCTGGGGGTGAATTGATGTTAGTCTGTGGACATTTTTTTTTTTTTTACTGTTATTTTAATATTTAAATCCAGTTAAGATTCAAGCATGGTGACATAGGCTGCATTTTTTTATGACAGGTTACCAGGCTGGCATCAGAATGGGGTGTGTATGTATAAGGGTCCATTTGTTTTGGGGTTTTAAAATCATTCCATCATGGTTATTGAATTTCAAAAAGCACTATTCATTACAGAATATACTATCCCTTTGAAAACTACTGATAATTTTAAAGCAAACATTCATGTAACACTACTACTGGTAACATTATCTGGGTTTGGTTTTTTTGGGGGGATGGTGCTAAGACATTTATTCTTTAACATTTATTTGCAAAGGAATGACAATTCAGAGCTCACCCTGTTCATTGCTACATTAGCCAATTACTAATTTTCATTCACAATTGCTAATACACTTTTCTAAATTAGCCAAATTTTAATAATTTTCAAGGAAATAGTTTACATACTTGAAAATTGCCTAAACCAAAATTTATTCCATTGTGAGCCCTGGTCTCTAGTCTTCATTGTCAGCCACAAAGGTTTTTGACTATTTTATCTGATAAAATATCTTATCGTCGGAAGGAAGGAGCCCATAAATTCTTTCCTGCATGATTTGTCTGCAATTCCATCATATGAGGGTGAGTCGGACCTCTCTAGTAGATGACATTTTTTGCTTTTCATGAAAATTGTATGTTACGATATTTCACATGTGTTCTATTGGATTCCTAGAACTCAAAAACATAAGTATAGACACCAAGATCAGGGTAATCGGGACACTTGGAGCAGTTTTATGGGCAAAACATGTTTTGTGGTAGCCATTTTGAATTTATTTTTTCTTTTTATTTTTTTTTGTTGTTGTGGGAACTTTTGGAAGTGACTTCATGGTTCTGTTAGTTTTTAAACGACTCACCCTCACCCCCACCCCCCAGGGCAAAGTTTCATACTTCTTTCCTGAAGTGCACAGCCAGGTCACATATCTGAACCACTAGTCTCAGTAGGCACTGAATTAAGCATAGCATTTGGTAACCCACATACAGGTTACCAAACAATAGCAACTTGGTGACCTACATGTATAGGTTACAACATGTTCATAGTTTCATTATCATTACTATAAAATCATATTACAGACACGTTGATATCACTGCTCATTTTACTTCTACTTCTACCGAATTGCAACTAGGAGTGTTTTTCTAGACTACATCACATACTCTGTCTTTTGATATAGCAGTTGTGGAGGCATTGGTTGGAACAGGAAAAACTCGGTTGACAGAGGTAAATAGGTCTTACAAGTGCTTGTCACTTGGCACACTCCATCATAATTGATTATATACAATCAAGATTTTTATAATGTAAGCATAATTTTTCCTTTACCACACATTGTTCTTGTTCATGTAAAGTTATTTGTTTATTTGACTGCTTATTCCAGTGTGACGGATGCAAAACCAATCGCATAAAATAACATCGAAGAATAAAACCTGGCCGTGAAAACCTTAGTCATTTTTATAAAATTTTATCACAAGTAATCATAAGTTCATTATGGCTGAATTATGGTGATAGCTGATTAGAATGCTTTATTAAAATGCATTAAACAAAAGTATAATGGCTGTGGTTAAATTAAGCAAACTTTAAAATGATTAAGGCTAATGCTAGAAGATAAAGTTAGTTAACACAATTTTATATGTGCTACAAAAATTAAAATGTACTAATGGATAATGAATATGAACCTGATGACAGATGTGTATACAATGTATATAATATATAATATAATATGCAGAAAGAGTAGGACTAGGAATATGTATAATGACTAATTCCAACACACACGTATGTCATATTCATTGAATGAACATAAACATTTTTGTGTTTCAGATTTGAAAACATCATTTACGTCTCAACAAAAAGCTACGTGTACATACGGCCATAATAAAATAAATAGATTTTCATCTCTCTTTTTTTCAAAATGGGGGTTGGGGGTGGGGTGAATGTTATTTTATATTTTGAGGACATTAAAAATACTGCACATAGAGCATCATATATTGTTTTAAAATAAATTTGGGCCAATGAAAATGGGGGCAGGCTTTTTATCCTTGGATGGGGGGTGGGTGAAAATGTATTTATTTTATAGCCTAATATAAGAGGTGTATATGGTGTACATTAAGTGTGTGTTCAGGTTGTTTAACACTATTTATGCCTTCAACAAAAGACTACATGACAATTTTGTTACGTTTGTGGCTGGATATTTTGTGTTAATAATTTTCCGTTATAGTTAATGTAGTTACCTGTACTTGTTTTTGTATTCAGAAATGAATAACCTATTATTCCACCTAGTGGGTAGGTGTAGTGTTGTTAATTATGGATGCTGAATATATAGCCGATTATTAATTAATCAATGTGCTCCAGTGGTGTCGTTAAAACAAAACAAACTTTTAACTTTAACTGTGTCAATACTCCTTTGTTAATTCAACTATGAAGAAACTGCACATCTTGATACATTTTTTTTTCAACTTCGCCATATTAATTGTAACATTTCTGTTCCACAGCAATATAAACAACTTCATTACCGGTACTTTTAAATTAAAAAGGGCACTTAAATGTATTTTAGTGGAGGGCAGTTCCATAGCCTTCATGCACCCACCCCCCATTTCCATTTCACAATGATAAAAACAACTTCCATTACTAGTACTTTTAAATTGAAAATTAAACATTTTTTTTTTTTTGTAATCATGCTTGCCAGCTGGACTATATGCATCATTGCATGCTATTCAGGCCTCTGACAATGGCGTGAATGATCGTTTAGCTCGCATGTGGTTCACGCAAGTCTAGCTTTGCCTAAACCCTTCTTTTTTTTGTGTTGGCAAAAAAAAATAAAGACATTACAAATATTTTACACTATCATTTGTCACTGTTCAAATAATTAAATATTTGTAACAGGTTATGCAAAATGAAATGGGTTACCTGGAAAAAACCAATTTGGGTTACACAAACATTTAATTCTCACAGGCCTGCTATTTCTGGTGCAGTTTATTGAATAGATGGTATAATTGATATCACATTACGGTGTGAAGGTTTACGCTTCATGGATCAGCAGTCTTTCCAAATGGTTGATTGTTTTCCAATAATAATTATTTTTGGAACACGTTGCTCAATGCATTTAAACTAAAATGTATTCTCGTGCCAGCTAAGTGGATTTTAACAAAAAGTGCTCTATAGGTAGCATTTGAAAAAAAGATTTGCTCCACTATTAAAATTTGTTTATGTAATTGTGACATATACATGTACAACATCAGTTTGTGTGCTGAATGTTCTGTAACCGGTTTCAAAGTGTCATTTTATCTATGTTGGTGACACAACTCTTGTCATATATAAATTCAGCTCAGATATGAAGTGTGTTGCCCATGGCAGTACTGAAGTTAATGGGTCAATGTTAGATATATATCACATCTGTTGCTGTTCATTGAATATGCTGTTATTGATTAGCATCTTGCGATCTCTGTTGGTATTTCGTATATATTCCCTATATGTATCAAGCACAATGTTTGTATGATTACCGGCCTCGGTGCTGTAGTGGATAAGCCATCAGCCTTAAGGCTGGTAGGTACTGGGTTCGATGCCAGGTATCAGCTCCCACCCCGAGCAAGGTTTAATGACTCGGTACTACATCAGTGGGTAGGTGTAAGACCACTACACCGACGTCTAACTAACCACTAACTCGCTATCCTGGACAGACAGTCCAGATAGCCGAGGACAGTGTGCTTTAACCTTAATTGGATATAACTTAGAAGCAGCACGTAGATGAATGAATGATGTACCAATTGTGGATCTCTGGTTCTCATGTTTGTACAACTTAAAAAGTCTGGACTTGAGATTTTAGCAAAAGTCTAATGACACGTAGCTAAAATCTGGAAACCTGGCTTTGATATGAAGCTGAACTTCAGTTTTATAAGCATAAGCCCAGGATGAAATTGGGGGGGGGGGGGGGGGGGGGGGGGGGGATAGTCCAGTAAGGGTCAATTTTATTGATCGACTAACCAACTCATTTCAATAATGAAGGTGTGTTACCAGTGAACTGGCAATTGCTGGTGTTTTTATACATAATTTCCACACATTTCACTTCTACAGTAGAAATCACCAGTTGTTTTTCATCCTGTTTATCAATGTTACATGTAGCTTTTATTTTTTTATTTACTGGTCTTTTCTGGGGTGGGGGTGTGTGTTGTCATTGTTTTCTTTGGGGGTTTTTGGGTGGGGTTTTTTATAGTCCTCTACTTGTCCAACCAGAGGGGACACTAAAGGTTACATCTTCATCTGTCTGTCCCACATATATATACATGTATATATATTTTTTTGGACATTTTTGACATTTTTATTTTTGCAATTCCTCGAGATATTGAGCTGACATGAAATTTCATTTCAGCTTTAAAAAAAGGGTGGGTGGGCATTATATCCCTGGAGTAGTTGTTATGGTAACATACATTCCTTTCCTTTATGGAAAAATTACTTACAAATTATGTGTTCATCCATATGCATACGGACTTGATACACAACTGTAATTTATTATTGATGTATTGATATGAATAATGGGATAGCTGATCCTCTCATAACAAATATTTACATGTTATTAAGATTTAAAATGGTTAATTCTAAGACGGTGATTTTTCCCAGACGAGATAGACTTGCATGGAAATATATAATTTCAACCCCTATTGATTAATACCATTTAGTCATCATGGTACCATGGAACACCCATTTCAGAATACCATCATGTAAGCTTGGTGTACGTGACATTTTACATACTCATTAATTCTCTTGACATATCAGAAAAAATTACTCACCTAATTAGGACCTCCCTTTGTGCAGTGATCACAGTGTGTGGTCATTATTGGTTGGAGTTCAAAATTCCCAGCATTAACATCCAAATCATAGGCTAGCAGGCTTAGCTCTGAGACAGCAGAAAAGTTCGTCAAATTATCCACCAAACTTAAAAAATTGCACAAAACCAGTTATTTTGTATCAAAATATCAGTTATTTCATGAAATTACTTTGCCAAATTAAAATAAAATTTGTCAATTGTTTTTGAAATTCACAATTGGCGAATTTGGCGAGTGCCAGAGCTAGACCTGTGCTAGGGAGTAAAAAAAGGTTAATGCCAGTGTATGCTTTTTCAAAACAAACAATGTTAAAATATTCCTTTACATACCCGGTAATTGACACTTTCAATGTACGGAGGGATGATATGGGTTGGATGGGGTACAAAAACCTGTACAGTTTGTATGCTCATGGATGTCTTAATACATGTTATATTTAGTCTGCTGCCCTGTTAATTTGGAGCAGGGGGGTTGGAGGAGGGGTATTTTTTATTATTATTTATATTTGTTGTTTTTAATACTGATGAAAAGTTGCAGTTGGTATAATTTTGGATCACGTACCACCATTTAACCAACAGGGTCATTGTTAATATCCTTTGTAAAGATATCTGTCATCATACCTTTGATGAGCATTGCATTGGTGTGTTTAACAAAAGGGTTGATTGTACATACGACTAGGAAGAGTGCTCAATATGTTCAGTATGCCGAAATCCATTCAAGTTAGGTGAGTGGATGCATTGCTTTTTGTTTGTACATGTAGGCACTTGTTTTAATTTGGTAATAAAGGTGTACATAATGTGGAGTATATGCTAAATCATATTCTTGAATCAAAGGTGTTTGTTTTGTTTTATACTATTTTAGAAACACACGTATTTGATGTAAGGATACTTGGTAATTAATGGGGTGTGTGGGTGGGACAAGATCTAGTTCAGTAGAAAGAGATGCTTGGATCGGTGGATATTGGTTTCTTTTTCCTCATCCATACCAGTGTTTCATGACTAGTATATTAAAGACTGGTGTATGTTGTCCTGTGTCGGAAAGTACATATAAGATCATTTACTGCTAAGGGGAGGGAATTAAGCAGATTTCCTCTGAAGGCTACATGTCAAATTTAACAAATGTTTGGCATCCAATTTATATGCTCTAGTGGTATCGTTAAACAAAACAAACTTTAATTTAATTAATTAATGGGGGCATGAGGTAGCTCAGTGGTAGTGTTCATCATCAGTGCTTCAAGATGGATGGACTTGGGGTGGGGAGGGGGTGTCCATTTCCAACCAGTGCCACACAAGTCGTGAAGCACCATTATGTGTATTATGCCTAGTCTGTGTATGACAAAGTGCATACACTTTAAAAGATCCCATGTTACTTTTGTGGTTGAAGTAGCCTATGTGATGACACTGAGTTTATCATTAAATTTTTTTTTTTTTTTTTTTAAATGTTCTGAGGTAATCAAACACTTCATTGGTACTAATGATGCCTTGAAAGCTGGAATCTCATCCGTACATCATACTGTGGCAGCAACACACTTCTCTAATCTCTGTGGTCCTTAACCATTTGTCCAACACCATATACATTTAAATAAAAAATGTCTGAATGTTTTATTAAAGGGACATACACTAGTTTTTAAACACGCATATTTTTTTTATTATTCTAACCGTTTTTGATAACTTAATCATACTTTACTTAGATTTTATTGTTTAGATTATCAATTTCCGTACATTCGAAGTGTTTTTGGTCATCCTGGTGTTTTTAATATCACGAAATGCATTTCTCATATTTTTTTTAAAACGCACGTGCGTCTGAGAAGTAACAGTTATGGAGTGGAGTTTTAGTCTATTTTTAGAGGGTATTTCACCTTTTCAAAGTCACAGACTCGTGTTTCACTCAATTGTAACTTTATCCAAATGCGTTACAGGTTTGTAGATTAACTAAACTTAGTGTTAATTTTCACAGGTTGAAACTAGGGTGTATCCCTTTAAATAAAGCATTTCTTTATTTCTGACAGTTGATAATAATAATAAACAGATTTTGCAAATCTGTTTTCAACAGTGACATCATCATCTGACACGTAGTCTTCGGAGGAAACCCGTTACTTTTTTTATTAGCAGAACTATATTTACAATAGACAGCACAACACATACCACAAGCCTTTGATATACCAGTCGAGATCACATGATTAAGGTCTGTGAAGGACGTTCGATCCTATGATTCAAGCACCTCAGGTGTGCGCTCTGTCAACTGAGTTAATCCCACCACAACAGTTAGATGAAGTCAGTATGGCCAAAAAAAATATTTGCTTTGGTACATGACTTGAATTACAATTAACAGCAAATGGGTATGGAAAAAAGGAAAGGAATATTTATTTGACAACTTCACATTTTACTTGCATGGTTATTTTGACACTAGAATGAAAAGATACTAAACAAAATATATTTTATATACTCTCTATCTCCTATGGACAAAAACTGCACGTCATGGTGCCATTCAAGGGGCATTGGTTTGGGTCGCATAATTTAGGTAAACTGATGCCGAATTGACTCTCGTATAGACTGGGTGTGTGCGGTCCTAAAATTAACTAAATTGAAATACATTAGTTTTAATGAAATCCCTGTGCATTTTTTCCATTAGCAGCACTTTCTCACAACCATGACCACACATACCATGGCTTTTGATATACCAGTCGTGTGGTACAAAAAACAACCTGGAGAGTAGGTTCAGCGAGGAGATTTGATCTTTTGATGCAAGCACCTCAGGTAAAGTTTAACGACACCACTAGAGCACATTAAATAATGAATTGTAGGCTATTGCATGTCAAACATTTAGTAATTCTGACTCCTCCGAGGAAACCCACTACATTTTTCCATCAGCAGCAAGGGATCTGTTATATGCATTTTCCCACAGACTGGAAAGCACAATGTCATACCACAGCCTTTGACCAGTTGTGGTGCAACGAGAGAAAACCCAGTCCGTTGAATGGATCCACCGAAGTGGTTCGATCCTGTGAGGCGAGAACTCGACCGACTGAGCTAGTTCTCGCTTCCACCTCGGGGAAATTGCTCTACCGACTGAGCTAGTTCTCGCTTCCACCTCGGGCAATTGCTCTACCGACAGCTAGTTCTCGCTTCCACCTCGGGCAATTGCTCTACCGACTGAGCTAGTTCTCGCCCCCACCTCGGGCAATTGCTCTACCGACTGAGCTAGTTCTCGCTTCCACCTCGGGCAATTGCTCTACCGACTGAGCTAGTTCTCGCTTCCACCTCGGGCAATTGCTCTACCGACTGAGCTAGTTCTCGCTTCCACCTCTGGCAATTGCTCTACCGACTGAGCTAGTTCTCGCTTCCACCTCGGGCAATTGCTCAACCGACTGAGCTAGTTCTCGCCCCCACCTCGGGCAATTGCTCTACCGACTGAGCTAGTTCTCGCTTCCACCTCGGGCAATTGCTCTACCGACTGAGCTAGTTCTCGCTTCCACCTCGGGCAATTGCTCTACCGACTGAGCTAGTTCTCGCCCCCACCTCGGGCAATTGCTCTACCGACTGAGCTAGTTCTCACTTCCACCTCGGGCAATTGCTCTACCGACTGAGCTAGTTCTTGCCCCCACCTCGGGCAATTGCTCTACCGACTGAGCTAGTTCTCGCTTCCACCTCGGGCAATTGCTCAACCGACTGAGCTAGTTCTCGCTTCCACCTCGGGCAATTGCTCTACAGACTGAGCTAGTTCTCGCCCCCACCTCGGGCAATTGCTCTACCGACAGCTAGTTCTCGCCGCTCGCAATTAATGAAAGGAAAGGAATGGATTTATTTAATGACGCACTCAACACATTTTATTTACGGTTATATGGTTAAGGACCACATAGATACTGAGGAAGGAAACCCGCTGTCGCCACTTCATGTTCTGCTCTTTTCGATTAGCTGCAAGGGATCTTTTATATGCACTATCCCATAGACGAGTGCTCCGCAAGGCTCAATGGGTAGGTGTAAACCACTTGCACTGACCAGTGATCCATAACTGCTTCAACAAAGGCCATGGTTTGTGCTATCCTGCCTGTGGGAAACGCAAATAAAAGATCCCTGCTAATCGGAAAGAGTAGACCATGTAGTGGCGACAGCGGGTTTTCACTCAAAATCTGTGTGGTCCATAACCATATGTTCGACGCCATATAACCGTAAATAAAATGTGTTGAGTTTGTCGTTAAATAAAACATTTCTTTCTTTCATCCCGTGCATCAAGCGAGCGCTGTACCACTGGGCTACGTCTCGCGCCCGCAAATAATGACGTATTTGGAGCGAATATATACATGGCTGTTCAGTCAAATATCAGGTTTGTTTTCACATGTTTGCATGTCCACAAGCATGTTTGCGAAAAGGGTGGATTCTGTTTCGTGTTGCTAGTATTTAAAGTGACCAAATATAAATCTCCATACCAGTCCCAGCTAGTGTCTCACGACTAGTATATAAAATAAATCCCACATGGCATATTATGTTCTGTCTGTGGGGAATGCACATAAAAGACCCCTTGCTGCCATCAGAAAATTGTACCGGGTTTCGGGATTATAAAACGTTTGATATCCAATGACCGATTATAAAATATAATGTTGTAAAGTAGCGTGTTAGTAGTGTGCGACATAAACTGAAAATATTCTAAAATACGTCAAGAAAGACAACTCAGTATTACATATAAGTTTCTGACGAGAACCGTTGAGTCCCTTTCTTACACGCCCGTTGGTGAGAACATCATTCGTTGTTTTTGATAGCACATAGGTTACACATGTATGTGTGTTAACAATTCCAAGACATACGGTTGGCTGCGCCTAGGTGATGACCAGGTCACCAATGCCATACATCCACCGAAAAAGCAGCACGGTCGAAATCGATTACACTGTGACGTATAGTTAACCCTGCCAATCATTTGTCTGTAACATGTAAGTCAGTCAAAGGGCTGTAAATAAGTTTTAGTCTAGCGCCGTGTGGTAGGCCAGTTTGAAATGTATAGCCCGTGATAGGTCGGCGATTATAGCAGTTGCCTTTAGGTATCGTAAGTAATTACATTCATCCACAGCGGTGGATCCCTTAGGTTATTTCTCTGTGCATATAAAAGTGTCTTGATAACTTCCAATATACGACACCACTAGAGCACATTGATTGATTAATTAATTAATCATCGGCTATTGGATGTCAAAGATTTTGGTAAATCTGACACGTAGTCATCAGAAAAAACCTGCTTAATTTTACTAATGCAGCAATTTTGTATGCACTTTCCCACAGACAGGAAGCACATATCACGGTCTTTGACCAGTTCTGAGGTGCGAGACGTAGTTTAGTGTACAGCGCTCGCTTGATGCGCGGTCGGTTTGGGATTAATCTCCGTCGGACCCATTGGGCTATTTCTCGTTCCAGCCAGTGCACCACGACTGGTATATCAAAGGCCGTGGTATGTACTATCCTGTCTGTGGGATGGTGCATATAAAAGATCCCTTGCTACTAATGAAAAAATTTAGCGGGTTTCCTCTCTATGACTGTCAAAATTGACCATATGTTTGACATCCAGTAGCCGATGATTAATAAATCAATGTGCTCTAGTGGTGTCGTTAAACAAAACAAACTTCTTCTTCTTGACCAGTTGTGGTGCACTGGTTGGAACGAGAAAAACCAAATCAGTTGAATGGATCCACCGAGGTGGTTCGATCCTGCTGTGCGAGCACCTCACCCGACTGTGCTAAATCCCGCCCCTGGAGTCTCAGATACAATACGTATTCTCCAGTCATCACATTCTCCAGTCAGTTTCATTGATCATGAATATAATGTCCACTCTCCCATACTTTATATTATTTAACACACTCCATCTTTATAATACGCACACGCCAAACGAGTATTAGATTTGTTTCCTTCTCTTTCTAGGGCGGAATGTAGCCCAGCTTGATGCGCGGTCTGTCTAGGATCGATCCCCGTCGGTGGGTCCATGTGGCTATTTCTCGCTCTAGCCAGTGCACCACGACTGGTATATCAAATACTGTGGTATGTACTATCCTGTCTGTGGGATCGTGCATATAAAAGGTACCTTGCTACAATTGGAAAAATTGTAGCGGGTTCCCCTCAAAGACTATATGTAAAAATTATCAAATGTTTGACATCCAATAGCCGATGATTAATAAATCATTTTGCTCTAGTGGTATCGTCAAACAAAACAAACTTTAGCTCTCTCTTTCTAAGCTTTTATTTTTGTGGGGGGGGGGGGGTTGAGTGGGGGTTTTGTTTTTTAATATCAGCTAGGATAGTGAGTGTATGATATAAAGATATCAATAAAAGGATAGCGCCATTTAGATGTATTCATTATATTTTATTCATTTGTTTGTAAAGCACCAAACTAGTTTATACTTGCCGATATATTTAATCCCATGGATTTCCTTTTCGAGTTAATGTTCATGCTTATGTTCAGGTAAGATTCAAGCACATATCTCAGCTATTTGGATTGTGTCCAAAAAGTTTCTTTTGTTTAGCGATACCACTTTAGCACATTGATTTATTAATCATCGGCTGCTATACGAAAAGGTGAAAGTGGAGCATACATCAGTAATCCAGATGGCTCCTCGGCCTCCTCTCCATTCCAGTTGGTGAGCTAAGCTCAAACTACAGAGCTGAATTGCAAGCCCTGATTGCCGCGACAGAGCTTCTGATAGAGAAAGGAAAGAAACAATACAGTGCTTCTAACAGACTCCTTGTCAGCTCTCCAGTCATTTTCATCAGGACCCTCAGAACGTCTGATCAGACAACTGCAAGAAAAACTGAATGCTCTTAATCAAAGCTGCAAGGTGATACTACATTGGAAATGTAGGAGTTGCAGGCATCGAAAAGGCCGACCAACTGGCCAAAGCAGGCATCTGCCTCCCACAACCCAATTCTTCCATATCATACAGTGAAGCCAAGAAAAATCCCAAAGCGAAAATTCAAATAAACTTTAATCTTCCGTCTTCGCACTGGACATTGTGGCCTAAAGAAGTACCTAAAACGGGTAGGAATTGCAGAGGTGGCCCAATGTGAATGTGGTGCTGAAGAGCAAGCACCGGAACACATTCTACAAACCTGCCCGCTCCTAGAAGAAATCCGACAGAAAGTTTAGACAGAAGACACGTCCCTCAACACCAAACTCTGGGGACCTGTTGACGACCTCCGGAAGACGACAAACTTGATCGCCATATCCGGATTACTTATATGACGGCCATAAAAAGAATGAGCGCAGAAGAAGAATTAATCATCGGCTATTGGATTTTAAACATTTGGTAATTCTGACATATAGTTTTAGAGGAAAGGAAGGAAGTGTTTTATTTAACGACGCACTCAACATATTGTATTTACGGTTATATGGCGTCGAACATATGGTTAAGGACCACACAGATATTGAGAGAGGAAACCCGCTGTCGCCACTTCATGTGCTACTCCTTTCGATTAGCAGTAAGGGATCTATTATATGCACCATCCTACAGACAGGACAGCACATACAACGTCATTTGATATACTAGTCGTGGTGCACTGGCAGGAACGAGAAATAACCAAATGGGCCACCGACGGGGATCGATCCCAGACCGACCGCGCATTAGGCGAGCGTTTTACCACTGGGCTACATCCCGCCTCATCTAATAAGAGACGTCTGTGTGGTTGTCTTGTACCTTCCCTGAGACGTATTGATTGTTTGTTCATACTTAATTAAGTGTTTATATCCAATTAAGGTTCAAGCACGCTGTCCTGGGCACACACACCTCAGCCGTCTGGACGGTCTGTCCAGGACAGTGAATTTGTGGTTAGTTGTTAGAGAGAAGTTGGTGCAGTGGTCTTACACCTACCCAGTGAGTCGTTTACATCGCTCTGGGTGAGAGCCGGTACCGGGACGCGAACCCAATACCTACGAGCTTTTAAGTCCAATGGCTTAATTACTACACATCCAGGGCCGATTATGCTGATTATTGCAGTGCCTTAGCTAGTGGGAGTGTTAGGAAGCAATTATCCACACCACAACTCTTTTATTTTTCTATGTATTATGATAATCCACATGAATAATAAAAAATAAATAAATTGAAGGACGTAAATAAATATTAGATCAATTTGGTATCAAAATTCAACAGGCTACAGTCATGTTCAAAACAATTGCTTATGGTTTGTACTTTTATGACTTTAATACTAAAATGGATACAATGATATTTGTCAAATCATTTATGATTTTTCTAAATAAAGTCAAACCAGATTGTCAGATGTGAAATCATGTAAAAAGAAAACACTTTGGGATCAAATAAAAAAACATTCTGAAACGCAAAATATGGAATGGAAACCGGCTTGGCGATAAAGTTTTGTATACCTCTTCACATTCAAAGGTGTTAAAGACTTACTGACGATATTTGTACACGGTTTAGCAACAAGGTGTTTAAAACACAAACTATGCGTTCCTATTCATGTATTTCTAATGCACAACGACCTGCTGATTGTATAGAAATTAAATAAAATTAACGTTCTCTCGCAAAGTCAGAAGTGTTACAACAGGCGCGCTCGAATAATTATCTGACGGAAGCATGCCAAAAATTACTCACATCCACATCCACTTTCCCAGCAGAGCCTCCACGAGTCCAAAATATTGGACTTGAGTACCTCGAGGGTCAAACGCGACCCGGACCCGAGTACCCGACACTTACACTAGATGATGATGAGACTAAGGAATAAAGTAAAATATTGGACTTGAGTACCTCGAGGGTCAAACGCGACCCGGACCCGAGTACGCGACACTTACACTAGATGATGCTGAGACTAAGGAATAAAGTAAAATAGCTTTATACATCTTAATTCCAGGATGCCAAATCATGCCATTGTATTGCAATTAGAAACCGGTTGATATGTTCAGTGTTGTGACGGACGGACGACCAGTTTAAAAGGAGAAACTAGTGCATCATCATATAATAATTGTGCAACTTATATCGTTGATTATCTACTGCTGAAATTATTGTCCTACATTGTCCATTGTATTATAGTTAATCATTGTATTCCACCTTGTACGGGTACTCGAGTCCTGTGAACAGACTCGAGTCTTGCTAGACTCGACCCGTGCCCGAGTACTCCAGTACTCGTGGATACCCTATTTCCAAGGCATCATATTACGACAACGGACAGACTCCACTTTACGATCATTGTTTCAAAACGAAGCGATCGTGCGACGTGCGACAGCATCACTTGGGGATCATAGAAGATTTTGGGTCATCGTAAGACCCCGTAATTACGACAAATTCCAAATTTGAATCCACACTATCACACGTATCATCGCATGACGTATGGCCTCCAATCGATGGTGCAATAGTGACTATATCGACCGATCGCAGTGTAGATGATGGTCTTAACACCTCCACCTCCACGTGTAACTGCTGTTCGCTATCGTATGCTGATTTTCAATATGGCTGTCATGTAGCACGTTGTGAGAAGCATGAAAAATCACACCATAAGCACTGCAGCGGTTTTTAGATTACCAAAGTGGTGTGGTGTAAACATAACCGTGGCCGCAAACCCGCGGAGGCGTTTGTAACTTTAAAAAGTGCGCAAAATTTTTACTACGGAACAGGTACAACAGCTTTTTGTTGTCGCATGTTATAACCATGTTCATTTAAACAGGCCCATATGTTTCAGAAGCGTGAAATCACATCATAAGCACTGTTGCAGTTTCAAAATACTAAAGAATTATAAACAGTTGACATAATATATTTGTTTAAATACTGAAGAGGTGTCTTTCGTGTTATTTATTAAAATATTTATATTGGATTTCTTGTGGTGAAAAAACAAAACAAAGTAAGTTGTGTACAATTTCTTGTAACGTTAACGACGGTCAAAGCTAAAGGTCTAAGGAAAACAGTGGACAGAAATATTCTGTGGAACGTTTTGTCAATTTTGTGAAATTTGTTTCTTGGAAGAAAAAAGTTAGAATTTGTAGTCTTGTAAAGCATATTTCATCAGTTATTCAGTTCTGAAGAGGTTATCTTTTGTGTTATTTATTAAAATATTCATATTGGTTTTCTTGTGGTGAAAAAAACAAACAAAGTAAAGTATACAAGTGTTGTGTACAATTTCTTGGACTGGAAGCGTGATGGGTTTTCGTCTCATGTTTTGTGTATTTGAACTCCTGCTTGTGGTGACGCCACTGAACGCCAACTCGGCAGTGGAAGACCGGTGCACGTCGTACAATTGTAAACTCCCCGACTGCAGATGCCCGGGTCGGAACGTGCCCGGAGACCTCAAGCAGAATGAGGTGCCGCAAATGGTCCTCATCACATTCGACGATGCGGTCAACTGGGAAAACTGGGACTTTTACAGGAAGCTGTTCCCTCCAGACCTAAGCCGACTGAACCCCAACGGGTGCCCGGTGTCCATGACCTTGTTCGTGTCCAACAAATACACAGACTATTGCATGGTCAGGAAGCTGCATGCGAGAGGGATTGAAATTGCCGATCACAGCGTAACACATCGTCTGCCCAACGAGTGGTGGACCGCGGCCAACAATCAGGATCTAGAGGACGAGATCATAAACCAGAGGAACAATCTTGCTGATTTGGGCAACATCTCCATAGAGGACATTAGTGGTTGGAGAAGTCCTTTCCTGCAGCCGACGGGAGACGTCATGTTTGACATCCTCTACAGAAAGAACTTCACGTTCGACGCGACGATGACGTACCCTTTCCCCACAAACGTTTACTCTCCTGTGATGTGGCCGTTCACGCTGGATTATTCGTACACTTTGATCTGCAGTATTGACCTCTGTCCCAAAAAGTCCTACCCCGGTTTGTGGATTATCCCAGTGGTGAGCGTGATGGACTACAGAGAACTTTTGCCGTGTGCTTACATCGACTCCTGCAAAAACGTCCCGCGAAACCAGGACGAGGCTTTCCAGATGCTGTGGAAGAATTTCCTTCGAAACTACCGCACGAACCGCGCACCGCTATACGTGAATCTGCACTCGGCGTGGCTTCAGACAAAACACAACTTCGACGCCATGAACGACTTCATTCTTCGCTTGACCTCAATGAACGACACGTATATCATCACCATCAGCCAAGCCATCGAGTGGATCAGAAATCCGACCCCGCTGTCGGAAATTAATAATTTCAAGCCTTGGAACTGTGTCAAGGAGCCGAATCTGGAAGACAAAGCGTTCTGCTCGTTTACCTTCAAGCCCATTGTGATGAGCAAATCACCGGACACCACGGCTCGGGAGAAGCACAAGACCAGACTGCCGGACACTAAGGAAACAGTGGTGGACAAAAACTCGCTCGACAGAAGGGACAAGCATCTGACGAACGTCAAAGACCATGATGAACGGGAACATCATCATGACCACGAACGGAGGAGGAAACACCGCCCGTGGTTTTTGAAGAATTCTGCTTCCGGTGATACAAAATTTAATGTAATTTTTGTTGTCGTTATTTTCGTTTTCGTTAAATGTTTGTTTGTCATGAAGCATAAAAATTTGATTTAAAACTAAGAAATACCAGTCATGTCTTCTTCCCTGGTGGTTATGGAAATATTTATTATTTGCTATACAGATTACCGCTAAAAACGCACAAATGACCACCTTACATCTTTCTTTCTTCTGAACCAGATAATACGTATAGTAGAATATTAATCTATCATTGAGTGTCCTATGCATCAAATAGAAATTTGGAATTTCCAATTCAAATGACAATACATAAGTACCGTACGAGCACCCACTTCCGCTTCTAAATTTGGAAGCTTAGTTTTTTCAACTCTTGTTACTTACAATACGTTTTACTTCAAGACACGTTGTCCAAATATAAAAGCAATCTTTTAAAGCCACTAGTTTCGACAATAGCGCACATTATGTTGAATTGTTGTGTTTCTTTTTTAATAACAAAAAATAACATATTGGGTTTTTTTTTAATAACGACACATAACAGATGAATCCCTACCTGCTGTAACCTGGTAATGTATGTTACTTTTTTTCAGTGGCCGTTATGGTCACGGTGATGGAAAATCACAGTAGTAAGGTATGACGTACCAGATATCAATATAGACCAAAAATGTTCTCTTTGCATAATTTATTTCGGAATAATACTAACGGGGCTACCCTCGTTAGCTAAATCGTGATCTACTTTTTTATATTTAAAATGTTCATATTTGTACATCTGATTCATGGTTGTTGAAATGTCAACAATTCAAGTTAACTTTGTTTTGTTTAACGATACCATTAGAGCACGTTGATTATTTAATTATCGGCTACTAGATGTCAAACATTTGGTATTGTTTGGCACGTAGTCTTCAGAGAAAATCTGCTGTATTTTCCATCAGCAGCAAGGGATCTGTTATAAGCTCTTTACCACAGACAGGACAGTACTTACCACAGCGTTTGATATACCAGTTGTGGGGCACTGCTTAGGATGACGGAAAACAGTCAGATAATAGGTCCATCAAGGGGATTCACTCCAAGGACCATAGGCGAGAGCTCTACAGACTGAGCTGGATCCCGCCCCGAATGGCATTTGGTGCTAGAAGTATCTTACTTTAAATAGTAATTTCTTCACGGGTTTTCTCTAAGCTTGTGTATCAGAATTATCAAATGTTCGACATCCAGTTGCCGAGTTTTAAATGGGCAATGTGTTTCGGTGATGTCGCCCAATGAAGAAAACGTTTAATCATTGTTGTAAAAAGAGGGCCTAGTACCTTTAATTTAACTTTTAGAAATAAGTGAGGTCAAGCCTCATATGTTAAATGTACATTTGTTGAATTACCGGTGCCGTCAGTCTTTACTAGTCAATGTAAAATTATAGAAAGTGGCGAGGTCAAAATTATCAGTTAATGTATATTTATAGAACCAAGAGAGGTCAAATATTGCCAGTTATTTGGGATTTACTTGAATGGGTGAGATAAAAACGTGCGGTGAGGTATATATCGACCGATCGCAGTGTAGATGACGGTCTTAACACCTCCACGAGTAACTGCTGTTGCTATCGTACGCAGATTTCAACATGGATGTCATTTTTTATGGTTGTTATGTAGCACGTTGTGAGAAGCATGAAAAATCACACCATAAGTATTGCAGCGGTTTCAGATTACCAAAGTGGTGTGGTGTAAACATAACCGTGGCAGCAAACCCGCGGAGGCGCTTGTAACTTTAAAAAGTGCGCACAAATGATTCTACGTACCGGATGCAACAGCGTTTTGCTGTCGCATTTTATAACCATGTTCATTTAAACAGGCCCATATGTTCCAGAAGCGTGAAATCACGTCATAAGCACTGTTGCAGTTTCAAAATACCAAAGTCGTATACACAGTAGACATGATATATCTGTTTAGTTACGTAGAGTTCTGAAGAGGAGGTGTCTTTCGTGTTATTTATTTAAATATTTATACTGCTTTTCTTGTGGTGAGAAACCCCCCAGCAAACTAAAGTATAGAAGTGTTGTGTACAATTTCTTGGACTGGAAGCGTGATGGGTTTTCGTGTTATGTTTTGTGTATTTGGACTTCTGCTTCTGGTGACGCTGCTGGACGCCAACTCGGCCGCGGAAGACCGGTGCACGTCGTACAACTGTAAACTTCCCGACTGCAGATGCCCTGGTCTCAACGTGCCCGGTGACTTCAAGCAGGATGAGGTGCCGCAGATGGTCCTCATCACATTCGACGACGCGGTCAACTGGGAAAACTGGGACTTTTACAGGGAGCTGTTCCCTCCAGACCTAAGCCGACTGAACCCCAACGGGTGCCCGGTGTCCACGACCTTGTTCGTGTCCAATAAATACACAGACTATTGCATGGTCAGGAAGCTGCATGCGAGAGGGATTGAAATTGCCGATCACAGCGTAACACATCGTCTGCCCAACTAGTGGTGGAGTGCGGCAAACAATCATGATCTAGAGTACGAGATAATAAACCAGAGGAACAATCTAGCTGATTTGGGCAATATCCCCCTAGAGGACATTCGTGGTTGGAGAAGTCCTTTCCTGCAGCCAACGGGAGACGTCATGTTTGACATCCTCTACAGAAACAACTTCACGTACGACGCGACGATGACGTACCCTTTCCCCACAAACGTGTACTCTCCTGTGATGTGGCCGTTCACGCTGGATTATTCGTACACTTTGGTCTGCAATATTGACCCTTGCCCCCAAAAGTCTTACCCCGGCTTGTGGATTATCCCAGTGGTGAACGTGATGGACTATAGAGAACTTTTGCAGTGTGCTTACATCGACTTCGAGGTTTTGAAATTGGCCCCTCCCCTGCCCCCTGTCTTGTACGCTTATGAATGTTGTGGGTTTCCTCTCTAAGACTATATGTCATAATTAAATTTTTTTTACATCCAATAGCCGATGATTAATAAATGAATGCGCTCTAGTTGTGTCGTTCTACAAAACAAAGTTTAATTTTCTTTTTTCTCTCTTTATTAACTATCAGTGTTTGTTAGTTTTAAAACACAAGACTTTTTAAAAGTCTGAAGACAATACATTTATTCTGACTGTTCATAGGATACCTCCTACGGCGTGCGATCGTTATCTGGTGCCGAGTGGTAGGCCAGTTTGAAATGTAAAGCCCGTGATAGCTCGGTGGTTATAACAGTTGCCTTAGGTACCGTAATTAAAGACATTCATCCACCGCGGTGGATCCCTTAGGTTATTTCTCTGTGCATATAAAAGTGTCTTGGTAACTTCCAATATAGTGTGTGGTGGCATTGGAGTCTCAGTTAAAGTTTGTTTTTGTTTAATGTCACCACTAGAGTACACTGATTAATTAATCATCGGCTATTGGAAGTCAACATTTGGAAACTGACATAGAGTCTTAGAGAGGAAACCCGCTACATTTTCCCATTATTAGTAGCAAGGGATCTTTTATATGCACTTTCCCATAGACAGGAAAGCACATACCACGGCAGTTATGGTGCACTGAATGGAACGAAATAAACCCAATCAGTTGAATGGATCCACCGAGGTGGTTCGATCCTGCGATGCGAGTACTCAACCAATTGAGCTAAGTCTCTGATAATTGTAATGTCCATTCCCCTATACTTTATTAATATATTCAATATACACTCCATCTTTATAATATGCACACTCCCTATATTAGAGTATTAGAGCGCCTAACCAGTTCGTGCTAGCTGAGATGTTTAATTCCATGGATTTCCTAGTTATATTCAGGTAAGATTCAAACACATATCTCAGCTATTTAGATTGTGTTCAAAAAGTAAAAAATTAAAAAAAAAAAATGGTTCATCAACACCATTAGAGCACATTGATTTTTTAATCATCGGCTAACATTTGACATATAGTCTTAGAGAGGAAACCCGCTACATTATTTCATCAGTAGAAAGGGGTCTTTTATATGTACCATCCCACAGACAGGATAGCACATACCACGGCATTTGATATCATAGTCGTGGTGCATTGAATGGAACGAGAAATAACCATATGTGCAAACAGATGGGGATCGATCCCAGACCGACTGCTCATAAGGCGAGCGCTTTATCACTGGGCTAAATCCCGCCTCGTGTTGCGAGAGACGTCGGTGTCGTTGTCGTATACCTTCTCAATGAGATGTATTGTTTGTTTGTTTATACTTAATTTCGTGCTTATATCCAATTAAGGATCAAGCACGCTGTCCTGGGCACACACACACACCTCAGCCGTCTGGACGGTCTTTCCAGGACAGTGAATTTGTGGTTAGTTGTTAGAGAGAAGTTGGTGCAGTGGTCTAGTGAGTCGTTAACATCGCTCTGGGTGAGAGCCGGTACCGGGACGCGAACCCAATACCTACGAGCTTTAAGTCCGGGGCCGGTTGTATTGATTATTGCAGTATCTTAGCTAGTGGGAGTTGTTAGGAAGCAATTACCCCCACCACAATCCTTTTTTTTTCTATGTGTTATGATAATACACATGAATATTAAACAAATAATAATTAAAGGACGTAAATAAATATTAGATCAATTTGGTATCAAAATTCAACTGGCTACAATCATGTTCAAAACAATTGCTTATGTTTTGTACTTTTATACTAAAATGGATACAATGATATTTGTTAAATCATTTATGATTTTTCTAAATAAAGTCAAACCAGATTCTCAGTTGTGAATTCATGTAAAACGAAAACCTTTAGTATCAAATAAAAAACATTCTGAAACGTAAAACATAGATTGGAAACCGGCTTGGCGATAAGTTTTGTATACGTGTTAAACCTCTTCACATTTAAAAGTGTAAAGTACTTACTGACGACATTTGTACAAGGTTTAGCAACAAGGTGTTTAAAACACAAACTATGTGTTTCTATTCATGTCTTTCTTATGGACAACCACCTGTTGATTGTATAGAAATTAAATAAAATTAATGTTCTGAATTCTGAACTCATAACTGATAATGGGATACGATCCTGTTAACATTAACACATTATGGTTTTTATGGAGCAAACATTAAATTGTAGAATAATAGTACTATTTTAGTTGTAACATTTATGTAATGGTTTGGTCTAAACTATCATTATAAAAGTTTTATATTTTAGCCCTTAGATCTCACTACACAGATGTCATCTGTTATTGAAACCCATGTTAAATTGCCCAACTTCAAATGAAGATTGTCATTAGAACGGATTCTCGTTGGTACTAACAACATACACCATTGCGAACATACATTATGTTAGCATTTATTTTCACTCCAAAATTGAGAACATTTCTGTGTCAGTTTTTTGCTATATGACCGCATCTGGCTGTAGTACTGGCCCGAACAGGTGGTTCATTAACCGATTCACTCCGGCTGTCTCTTGCGCTATACACCCATGTCCCAAAAGGTCAATGCACAATATTACAAAATAATATGGACAAAATACAGCCAGAAGGCTTACCATTAAAGGCATACTGTCACGGATTTAATGACCTTATTTTTCAAAACATTACATTAATTGTTGGAAACCAAATCTAGCTATCGCATCACCTTAACTGAACCACGATGGAGTGAAATTCATGTCATCCCTCTCGGCAATTTTAGTTTTTGAATTATGGACCATTGGCATAATTCAATTATTTTTACAAAATGTCATTAATAAATGGAGTATGATGGTTATGAAGATGGTTGAATAAAGTACATTTAGGGACAAATCAAATTATTTTTGTTCAGGTAATACTTTGTTAGACCATTAAATAGGTCAGTGGTCTGTGGCAATATGCCTTTAAACATACATATTGTTTTAATTCTTTCATTAACACTAGTTGTATAGAAAACATCAAAAATATGTCTGTGTTAAAAAAATTCGCCAGATGTGGCATTTTGGTTTCTTTCTAACTTGTGTTAAAGTTTTCTTGGCGCGTTTGTTTTAAAGTAAAGTTAAAATTCCTTCCACAAAAGTTGTTCTCATCTTCTACTGGCGTGGTGGCAGCGGTGGGACCAGTCGAATGTTCAGGACGTAGAGCGCTCGCGAACGTTAGGCGTAAAAACCTCGATCGCTCGACCTTCGGAACACGCCTCGTACATATTTCCTGTATTTTATGTTTTAATTTATTAAAAATAAATTGTTTTTTGGGGTTTTATGTCATGGCCTGAAAGACATCTGTCGTCTGCTAGAGCGATTCCCAAAGCGAACTATTAAATTTTCCATATAGAGAATGGTAACGTGGTGTGGGACGTTTTTAAACTTAAGCGATACATGTCTACCTGATAAACACGTACATTGTTAATTATCTGTTATATAATTCGGATATTGGAGGTGGAAAATCGGTTTTTCACTTACTTATTTAATTATCACGAATAGCGATCTGCTAAATGAATAGCTTTTCAAAACTGAAACAAGATTTTAAAACATGCATTTAGAGTGATTTTATTGTTCTAATAAACACCGATATAATATACATACTGGTATGACGGTATTTTAAAATAATATATAAATACTGCAAATTTAGGAAATGCTATATTATGAGGGAAACTGCACAAGAGGTCGTTTTATGTAGTTATTGTTGTTAGTGACAAACACGTTTACACAACTGAAACTTGTTTGACATTTGGATTGTGATAAAGGAAGGAAAAAGGTGTCGTTAAACAAAACAAATTTTAATTTTAAGGAAGGAAAAGTCAAAATCTGTTTTGTTTAACAATACCACTAGAGCACATTGATTTATTAATCAACACCGGCTTCGGTGCCGTCGTGGTTAAGCCATCGGACGCAAGTCTGGTAGGTACAGGGTTCGCAGCCTGGCACCGGCTTCCACCCAGAGCGAGTTTTAACGACTCAGTGGGTAGGTGTGAGACCACTAAACCCTCTTTTCTTTTACTAACCACTAACAACTAACCCACTGTCCTGGACAGACAGTCCAGATAGCCGAGGTGTGTTCCCAGGACAGAGTGCATGAACCTTAATTGGATATAAGCACGAAAATAAGTTGAAATGAAAAAATGAAAATTAATCATCAGCTATTGGATGTCAAACATTTGATAATTCTACTATATAGTCTTGGGTTGGGACGGGAGAAAAACCCACTACATGGTTGGAACGGGAGAAAAACCAATCGGAGAATGAGTCCAGTGCGGTGGTTCGATCTTACGACACAAGCACCTCAGCCGAGCGAGACCACGTGACAACGTAACCTTGGTAATGTGTGCTGATAAGCTTGTAGTTTAAAGCAATAAACGAATTGATTTGAATACACCTCTTTTTCCACCACCATCACCGTTTATAATTGTTTGTTGTTCCGAAACACGACTCATAAACAGTGTGTAACCCCCTCTCCCATCATGCGGATGTCCTCCAATAGAAACTCAATGTTTGCATACTTGAATGTCCAAGTGCCGATGCTACTACATGTGTACGTAACTGGCTAAAAATAAAAAATAAATAATACGGTAACCCACATACAGTCTCATTCTGAAAAGAAATATTAGGGCACACAGGATTACAAGATGCTCGACATTCTTCAGATGACTTATATTGTACAATGAAATGATCCTGTTTTGATAGACTGTACAAGTCCCTTGGTTATAATGAGGTACACGCTTTTGAGAAATGCATTAACGCTATTCCAGACGTTATCACATTATTTTATGCCTAGTGTGCAGAGACGGATCCAATGGGGGACCAGGGGACCGTCCCTTCCCCAACTTAAATATATATAAAAGTCACCTGATCTACGTAAACCTCTACCCACCATACATACGTAATGTGTGTAGGGTTAGGGGACTTTTAGAGCATGAAAATGCCTAACCCTCTTCCAACACAGTAGTCTGAGTTAGCAATGAGGGTGGGAGGTTTTTTTGTGGTTTTATTTTAGTAATTTTTATTTGTTAAAGAGGTTGTTTGTTTGGGGGATTTGTGGGGGTTTAGTGGGGTTTTTTTTAGGGAGTTGGGTTTTTTGTGTTTTTTTATTTTATTATTATTTAAAAATAAAAACGTTATCTTTGAATTGCCTGCAAACGTTTTTGTTATATTTTATACATCTAACATTAACCCCTTTTAATTTTTCTTCAAACATTTTGTCTCCATCAATTACAAGCATTAGCCTTTTTAGTACAAACAAAATATGTTAAGCTTCTGACGAACTCCAAACAAAATCAACAAAAACACTCCACACAACTTCTATATAGTTCAACCATCAAACATTCAGGAAAGACATGACGGAATTTGCCTTTACTGCCGTCTGCCGGAGATCATATGGGAGTCCGGGTTTCGAGACACGGCCGAGAATATTGTCACATGACAGATTGTGGACCCAAGTCATCACGTCTGTTGGCCGCTGGATTGGCTCCTGGTTGAGTCCATCTGTTGGCAAACAGCCGAAGCTCCTGCCTCGTAATGGTGGCGGCTTGTTCGCGTGCCTATTTAAACCCGAAGTGTTGATTTAGGATTTCAGTCAAAGATTCCATCGTCCAAAGTGATTGTTTGTTAATAGAGCTGTGTTTTATAACGGACTTGCTCAAATTATTCAAAGTGAGTGTAGAGATGTTTATGCTTCGTGACGTTAACGGCGGTCAAAGCTAAAGGTCTAAGGAAAACAGTGGACAGAAATATTCTGTGGAACGTTTTGTCAATTTTGTGAAATTTGTTTCTTGGAAGAAAAAAGTTAGAATTTGTAGTCTTGTAAAGCATATTTCATCAGTTATTCAGTTCTGAAGAGGTTATCTTTCGTGTTATTTATTAAAATATTCATATTGGTTTTCTTGTGGTGAAAAAAACAAACAAAGTAAGGTATAGAAGTGTTGTGTACAATTTCTTGGACTGGAAGCGTGATGGGTTTTCGTGTCATGTTTTGTGTGTTTGAACTCCTGCTTCTGGTGACGCCACTGAACGCCAACTCGGCCGTGGAAGACCGGTGCACGTCGTACAACTGTAAACTCCCCGACTGCAGATGTCCCGGTCACAACGTGCCCGGAGACTTCAAGCAGAATGAGGTGCCGCAGATGGTCCTCATCACATTCGACGACGCGGTCAACTGGGACAATTGGGACTTTTACAGGGAGCTATTCCCGCCAGACCTAAGCCGACTGAACCCCAACGGGTGCCCGGTGTCCACGACCTTGTTCGTGTCCAACAATTTCACAGACTACTGCATGGTCAGGAAACTCCATGCGAGAGGGATAGAAATTGCCGACCACAGCGTAACACATCGTCTTCCCCACGAGTGGTGGAGTGCAGCAAACAATCAGGATCTAGAGGACGAGATAATAAACCAGAGGAACAATCTGGTTGATCTGGGCAACATCCCTCTAGAGGACATTCGTGGTTGGAGAAGTCCTTTCCTGCAGCCGACGGGAGACATCATGTTTGACATCCTCTACAAAAATAACTTCACGTACGATGCGACGATGACGTACCCTTTTCCCAGAAACGTGTACTCTCCTGTGATGTGGCCGTTCACGCTGGATTATTCGTACACTTTGGTCTGCAATATTGACCCTTGCCCAAAAAAGTCCTACCCCGGCTTGTGGATTATCCCAGTGGTGAACGTGATGGACTACAGAGAACATTTGCCGTGTGCTTACATCGACTTCTGCAAAAACGTGCCGCGAAACAAGGACGAGGCTTTCCAGATGCTGTGGAAGAATTTCCTCCGAAACTACCGCACCAACCGCGCTCCGCTATACGTAAACCTGCACTCGGTGTGGCTTCAGACAAAACACAACTTCGACGCCATGAACGACTTCATCCTTCGCCTGACCTCAATGAACGACACGTACATCGTCACCGTCAGCCAGGCCATCGAGTGGATCAGAAACCCGACCCCACTGTCGGAAATGAACAATTTCAAGCCTTGGAATTGTGTGAAGGAGCCGAATCTGGAAGACAAAGCGTTCTGTTCGTTTACCTTCAAGCCCATCGTGACGAGCAAATCACCGGACACCACGACTCGGGACAAGCACAAGACCAGACTGCCGGACACTAAGGACACAGTGGTGGACAAAAACTCGCTGGACGGAAAGGACAAGCGTTTGTCGAACGTCAAGGACCATGATGAACGGGAACATCACCATGACCACGAACGGAGGAGGAAACACCGCCCGTGGTTTTTGAAAAATTCTGCTTCCGGTGATTCAAAATTTAATGTAATTTTTGTGTTGTCGTTATTGTCGTTTTCGTTGAATGTTTGTATGTCATGAAGCATAAAAATTTGATTTTTAAACAAAGAAATACCAGTCATGTCTTCTTTCCTGGTGGTTATGGAAATATTTATTATTTGCTATGTAGATCATCACCGCTGAAAACGCAAACATACACACGTGCCTGCAATTAAATATTCACAAATGACCACCTTACATCTTTCTTTCTTCTGAACCAGATAATACGTATGGTAGAACATTAATCTATAATTTAACTGTCCTATGCATCAAACTGAAACTTGGAATATTTTAGGATTATTAAATTTGTTTTGGAATCGTTGCCTCTATTCTAGTTAAAGATAGAAACCAAAGAAAAACAAACCCTAGAACGTGTCATGGTGGTATTTATGTGAAAGCTATCTTTATGGCAAACAATTCCCAAAGACAGCTTAAAGGTGGGGGAGGGGGTAATTTAAAATTCCGACTTGTAACTATATATAGTATTTCGGTGTTCTTGCAGTTTATTGTAAAATTAAAAATATGTTCAGAATCACCATCGCCTATATAGTTTGGCATTAGTTAGAATTATTTTCCATTACAAATGTCAATACATAAACGTGATAGGCTAGGTGATCACCCGTACGACCACCACTTCCGCTTCTAAATTTGGAAGCTTCATGTTTTCAACTCATGGAACTGACAGTACGTTTTACTTCAAGATACGTTGTCCAAATATAATAGCAATGTTTTAAAGTAATTAGTTTCGACAATACCGCACATTATGTTAGATTGTTGTGTTTCTGTTTTAATAACAACAAATAACAGATTGTTGTTTTTGTTTTTTGTTTTGTTTTTTAATAACAGCACATAACAGATGAATCCCTACCTGCTACAGGTAACCTGGTAATGTGTGTTAGTTTTTTCAGTGGCCGTTATGGTCACGGTGATGGAAAATCACAGTAGTACGGTATGAAATACCAGATATCAATATAGACCAAAAACGTTCTCTTTGCATAATTGATTTTGGAATAATACTAACGGGGCTAGCCTCGTTAGCTAAATCGTGATCTGTCATAATGATGTTTGTCATATCTAACTAGATTTAAGTCAATGTAGATTGTTTCGTCTTAAGTTGGCTTTGTTAAACATCACTTAAGTCTCCATCACATTCAGACGTTTGCAAACAAGCAAACACGAACGAAATATAAGGGTCGTCTGGTTGTGACCGACACTAAGATGCATGGCGTACCAGTCAATTTAGATTTTATGTACTAAACACTAAATATACTAGGTTAGACCTCGCAGGATACAATTAAAGTTACATACTCCTCTGGTTAAAACCTTCTAAAAGGTTTATATATATATATATATATATATATATATATATATATATACTTGATTCCCAGTTGTCCACGTGTAGACGATCAACGTTAAAGTTCGTTTTGTTTGACGATACCATTAGAACATTTAAACATTGACCATTGGATCTCAGATATTTGGTAATTCTGACACACAGAAAAAGCCTGCTACATTTTTCATTAGTAGCAAGCGGTCTTTTATAGATAGGACAGCACATACCATGGCATTTGGTATCAGAAATTCAATCATACAACTAAAGCACGCTAGGCGAGCGTTCAACCGACTGAGCCAGATCCCTGCCCGAATGGGGTTTTTTGGTGCTAAAAGTTAGGGGTTTGTTAAAACCTAAAAATAGTAATTTCTTTGTGTGTTTCCTCAAAAACTACGTTAGAATTGTCGCATGTTTGACATTCAATAGCCGATGATTAAGTGATTCATGCGTTTTAGTAGCGTCGGGAAACGAAACAAGTTTTAACTTTAACAAAGACTATTCGTTGCTTCAAAAGGGTCAAGTACCTTTAATTTAACTGTTAGAAATATGTGAGGTAAACACTGAGCTAAAGCCATATACGTTAAATGTAAATTTATAGAAACCAGTGACGTCAGTCTTTACTAGTCAATATAAAATTATAGAAAGTGGCTAGGTCAAACATTATTAGTTAATGTAGATATACACAAGTAAAAACCTAGAGTGGTCAAATATCGTAAGTTATTTGAGATTTACTTCACTAGGTGAGATAAAAACTTGCGGTAAGGTAAAACTTCATTGAATCATGTAGATTTATAGGGAAAGATTAGGTTTAGGCTCCTTGATTATGGTTCGAGATCGACAGGGAGCACGAGCTTTCTGATCATCATGGCCTAATTCACTAAACTCTCGCAACTTTGCGATCTCGCAGTGCAATGCTAAAAGACTTGCAAAGGGGACCTTTGTGAATTAGGCCCTTGATTCACAAGAGGCTTTTGCCTTCCATCTTAAAATGTTATACACTAGAACTTATAACAGTGCCTGGATTCTAGCACTGCTTCTCAATTTCCATCACTTGCTTCTAAATTAAAATCTGAGAACCAAAGGTTGCTTCTCACTCCACAAAATTATTCTTGAGCCCTGATTGATTGTTTGATTAAATTTATTATTTATTTAAAGCTTGTTTCATATAAGGCATAATAAAAGTTCGCACAACAGAAGAAAAAAACACAGACTATAGTTATATTTGTAATTATAGGGTGTTTGTTAATAAACTGCCATATTTGTTTTTTCTATTTTCTAATCACATTTTGTTTAACATATCAAGACTAGTTCCCGTAAAATTTGAAATAGGCCGCAGATCGCCATAGCATTCTGAGACGGAGATAACAGACTCCTAAAAAGAGTGTTTCCGGGAACCCTACTCTACCTACAAAAAAGGCCAACCTCATTTTTCTCAATGTAATTTTTTTTAAAACATTTTTTCATTATGTAGGTAAAAAGAGTATATATACAAAATATTTTATCGGGACCCATACGGACGAATTTATTTAATGTTGAGAATGGCCAGATGAGTACAATTATCCGTTTGGTTTGTTAGCTGTAGCAATGTATAATAAATTTGATAATTTTTTATTATAACGTTTGATATGCTTGTATATAAATATTAATATAATACTGTATATACTTTGTTCTGCGTGTTTCTCGTGTACAAACTAAAACATGCTTGTGATAAACGTATATCATGCTGTTCATGTGCATGTAATATATACTGCACAACAAAAGAAACGCAAATATTACTTTAGTTTTCGTAAATTTATTTACAATCATTTAGTTTGAATCCCATGTGGTTTTTGTGTCTATTAAAACTATCAGTGACTTCCTGACACTATTTAAAAATTAACAGTATCAACCAAAAATATTAAAATATGCGCGTTTCCTTTGTCGTTGAGTATATATATATATATATATATATATATATATATATATATATATATATATATATATAACACATTACATGTTAAATATTCGGTGGTGTGGTGGTTATGCCATCGTTTATAAGACTGACAGGTGTTTGTTTCGTGCCCCCGGTACTGACCTTTACTTTAAAGAGCGAGTGTATAATTCACCAAATCACATACCATTAACCTTTGACCTGGATAGACAGGTCAGATAACTGTGCTTGAACTTTTATTGGATAATAATTTTCAAATTAAAATAATTTGATTCATGATGGGGCATAGGTTACAGCTAGAATTCGACCAAGGAAGGTGGTTGTTTTTTGTTGTTGTTGTTGGGGTGTGTTTTTTTTGGTGTGTTTTTTTTTTTTTGGGGGGGGGGGGTGTTTGTTTGGGGTTTTTTTGGGGGTTTTTTTTTGGGGGGGGGTAATTATTATTATTTATTTACTTGTTATTTTCACTATTGTTCTGATGGTATACACTTTTTTCTAGCAAAATAGGGTAAGTGCGTCCTTTGAAATCGCATCTAATGTAAATGTGTCTGTGTTGGTACGCACATATAATGTACAGTATATTAATGTATGGTTACGTATTGTCTTATGTACATTTGTACATTGTTTGAAACAGAAAATCTATTTTTCAAACATATTTACTTAATTGTAATATAAAGGCAGTTAAAATATTATGTTACTGTGTTTATGTGAATTTCGTAAATGGTTAATTTCTGTATATTCTCATGGAAATGTATTTATTATTAGGTGTGATTTTTAATGTTGTACATTTTGTAACTGGGAGATGTTTTTGGTTGTTTTTTTGTGCTATTTGTTGTTGGTTGTTCTGTTTTTTCTTCTATCTTTTTCTGTCTCTTTCTTTCTGTCTCTCTTTCTCTTCCCTTTTGTCTCTGTCTCTCTTTCTCTACCGCCCTCAATTTGTCTGTCCGTCTCTCGCTCGTTCACTCTCTCTCTCTCTCTCCCTCTGTGTGTGTGTCTCTCTCTCTCAACATCTCTCTCCCTCAGTACGTCTGTCTTGTCTGTCCTTCTGTCTATCTATCTGTCTGTCTGTCTATTTATTCACATGCCATTAAGATAGCCTTCTCGTCCTTAGCAAATTATTTTGTAATATTTACAAAATGTCGGTTAGCAGTGTTTCTTTACCAGTATGTGGGTTTTAACATTTTTATCAGTCCCAGCCGTGCAGCAACACGCCATGGCTGCCTGTTGAACGTCTGTTCTTTACTTAAAGCTAAATTATTCATCGCTGTCACACAGATGCTCAAACAAAACAAACATTCCAGCTGGTAACAACGCCGTTTGTCGGCGTGAAAGCACGATTTCGGGATTTTAGACAGTTTTAGCTCTTACTGATTGTCGCATTATATCTGCATAGTAACCTTTAAAAAAAAAGGATAGAAGACTTTTGTGACTTTCGCTTGTTAACAGGTGCTGTTGGAGACAAGCAGATTGGGCGGAAATGTCACAATGGCTGATTTTCCTGCAGCAGGTTTTAATCTGTTCCTGAACAAAAAAGGATTTTTAAGCCGGAAACTGTGCAAAACTTGCTCAGTGAGACGGAAATAAACTACTTCCGGTGGAAAAAGTGTTCCATATTAACCTTCTTACCATGAAGGAGATTAATGTCTTGAAACCTTTCAAATCTAAACCATGTAGACTGACTGATGGAATTGCGGCTTTGTTATTAAATTATTTAAAATGAACCAACAACATTATTTTTATTAACGTTTTCGTTATCATTTGGCGAAAGGCCTACTCGCTGTTCACGTCACACGAAAAAACATATTCCCCGTTTGAAACTGAGAAGCGGGTTATTTAACTGGTATGTCTTATAAAGAAGGGCCTAATTCAAATATGACGGTAGCTGGTGATAGCCGTTAATAGCAATAACACACGTTAATTATAATTTTAGATGTGTGTGTGTGTGTGTGTGTGTGTGTGTGTGTGTGTGTGTGTATTGCGTTAGTAAATGTTAGTATAATATGATGGTGAGAGATTGTATCTTTAAATAAATGTGTAAATCATAGGCGTACTTGGATACGTTCACGTAGCATGGACTATGACAATGTTGGCCATTTGTAATCGTATTTAGATTATCTAGGTCGTAGGCTACAGAGGATCTTGAAATCTGAACGACAAAACCGCATCCATCAAAATCGTATCTCTGTACAAGGCAGAGTTGAAAGGGTATTTTAGCAAAATATTGGTTACTTCTATGTATCATGACGTCCTGTTTGGACTAGGGAAAGTTGAATAAGATCACATCCTATTATTCAGGCTGTTGTGTTTATGTTGGTGGGATCTAAAGTTAGCCAATGTCACTGGTGAATTGTGTCTGTATCTGTGAAGTCATTTCGTACGCATCATTCTGTTGGCAGATTTATACCGACGGTGTGTTGATTGGTCAAATTAATGATCACATGTACACCAGATAGCATTAATGGTAATTATCAGATCCACTGACGGAAATGAGGCGACTTGGACAGTAAGATACAAAGTGTGTTCAGGCGGACGAGCGCTCGCGGTCTTTCACTAGACTGGGGATTTTTCGCCTAACGTTAAATGAATGTGGACATGACGAAAACCAGTCAAATTGTTCGCGAGCGCTCGTCCACTTGAACACATAATGGTTGCAATCATCCTGGATCATAGGTCACAAATCGTTTAGGGCCCACAGTCGAGTCAGTGCAAATAATATTTGTTGAAATATTTGATAGAAAAAGTCTAATAAAACTGTATTTGACCTTTGGACTCTAGATGGTATTAATACATCTCTCGTTGAAGTATTCCTTTGAAAGTCGGAGTATTTTGCCGTCTCAACTTAATTATGCAACAGCTTTTGTGGCGGCATTGCAGATCATGTATTTTTCAGAGATTTGCAGTTATTAAGTAAAATATATCAGTGTTTGTATCATACTTCTGTTATAATTTGACTGAATAAAATAAACATACTAATAAACATGATGATTTAAAATTATATGTAATAAAGTATGCATATCGAATTCCCTTCTGGTCGTTTGTTATGTGTTCAGTGTTTATAGTAGGTGAAGTACGGTAATATTCTACTTCTACTCACTCGTGTCCATTCGTAATACCTTTAAATCATTTATTGTATTTTCCTCTTTCTTTCTTTCATTCTTTTTTCTTTCTTTCTTTCTTTCTATTTTCTATTTTCTTTTTAAAAAAGAAAAAAAAGAATAAAGACTGTTTTCTGGGTTTAGTTATTCTTCGCGATAACACTGATGATTGTGCTTATATAAAAAAAAAGACCCTAGGGATATACAATTGATAATTATCTTTCTATGTTAACCATAACATTGTCTTAGTGCCCACTTTTACGGTTTTGTCTTGTTTGGGTTTGTTTGTTTTTTGTGTGGTTTTTTTTTTTTGGGGGGGGGGGGGGGGTTCAGGGGGGTACCTTGTTTACATTTTCATTTGATCAGTGGGTTTTTTCTTTCTTTCTTGCTTTCTTTCTTTCTTTTCTTTCTTTCTTTGGTTTTTCGGGGATGGGGAGATTGTATGGTTGGTTTGTATTAAAGGAGACGACGTTTCATAAATGTATATATATACTGAACCGCAAAAGAAACGCGACACGTGTGGCTGAGAAAATATGTTTAATTTATTAATATCAAAGATAAATTTTGAAAAATCTGATAAAGTCAATTTATTGGATGCACTTTGACCACAGTCTCTGGGTCGTTTGCCTGTGTTCAGGTAGTGGGGGGATCCAGCACATCGAGATTGTAGGGCGTGACATGTTCAATACCGTGTATGTCCTCCCTGGGTGTTCAAAACGGCCATACACCGTCGGTACATGGAGTGCACGAGGCGGTTCACAAAAGCCATTGGCACCTGTGCCCACACCCTCAGGAAAGCTGCCTCCAGTTGCACACGAGTTGTCGGCCGTGGGACCACCTGGTTAAGCCGTCTCTGGATTTCATCCCACAGGTGTTCAATCGGGTTCAAATCAGGGCTGAGAGCCGGCCACGGCATGGTTCTGATGTTGTGCTGACGCAGGAAGTCCATGGTGATCCTGGCCGTGTGGGGGCGAGCATTATCCTGCTGGAACACGTGGTTATGGTGACGCGTGAAGAAGGGCACTATGTGAGGTGTTAGAATCTGGTCAACGTAGCGCTGCGCTGTGATACCATTCCCTCTGCCTGCACCAACATTTTGGAACAAATGGGGCCCAATTCTCCGATTCAGGCCTATAGCACCCCAAACCATGATGCTTTGGCCACCCCACGGGTCTCTCTCCAGGACACATGCGTCTCTGTAGCGTTCACCCCTCCTACGCCACACCCTCACTCTGCCATCCGAGTTGGAAACGCAGTACCGGCTCTCGTCAGAGAAGACTATCAACCTCCATTGTTGATGCCGCCAATGTTGGTGCTGTGTAGCCCACTGTAGTCGTGTCTGACGGTGGCGGGCGGTGAGGACAGGTCCTCGAGCGGGACGTCGGCAAAACAGGTTGTTGGCGGCCAGTCGACGTCGTACCGTGTCGTCACTGATGGGTCGCTGTCCAGTGCCAATGGTCGCGCGAGCTGTCATGCTGGCCGTTCTGAAGCGATCATGGAGGTGTTGCCGGTTGATGTAGCGGTCCTGCCTGGGCGTGGTCACCCGGGGGCGCCCGCTGCGGTGACTGTCTGCAGTGCTGTTGGTGTTGATGTACCGCTGCTGTAGACGATGGATGGTGCTGACATGGACATTGTAAGCGTTAGCAACAACCAGGGCACGCTGCCCGGCTTGCAATCGGCCGATAGCTTGTTCTCTCTGCGCTGCTGACAATCGGGTCATACCTGATGCGTGCAAATTACGAATGCCAGGAACGCGGTTCAAGTTGGTTTTTATACCCATAACCTCCACGAGATGCACGTGCATTTCGGTTTTCATGACAATTGTTTGCGACTGCCACCCACGGCCTTCGAGACAGGTGCGTTTTGGCGTGTCGTTTCATGGAAAGTTGAAAGGGTACCTGCAATTTGGGTCTCAGTCATAAACCAGCATGTCTTGTAATATTGACAGTTACATCCCCGAAATAAATTGTTATAATTTATAAATGTTATTATATATTGTGTGTGCACTTCATATGTGTACAGTAGCAAGACCAAAACATCTGTTTCTACCTCGTAACATTTCATTTTAAGGTTCATGCTTGGTGTTTTTGGCGGCGTTAGAAACTGGACCCATTACTGCAGTCCTATAGCCTATAGGATAACAGTGTCCTTTGTAGTTTAATTCATACTTTCATATACTCACATTTGGTTGAGTGGCGGGATTTTAACTCAATCGATTAAGCGTTCGCCTGATGTGCTTGCATCGCAGGATCGAACCACCTCGGTAGATCCATTCAACCGATTGGGGTTTTTCTCGTTCCAACCAGTGCACCACAACTGGTTAAAAACTGTGGCAGGTGCTTACCTCTCTGTGGGAAAGTGCATACAAAAGATCCCTTGCTGCTAATGAAAAAAAAGTAGCGGGTTTCCTCTGATGACTACGGAGTCAGAATTACCAAATGTTTGACATCCAATAGCCGATGATCAATTAATCAATGTGCTCTAGTGATGTCGTTAAACAAAACAAACACTTTTGGATGACACTCAGTAGCCGGTGTATTTATCGTGTTAAAGTGTTGCAGAACATCCATTCATTCATTCTGTTTGGCCCTTTTTGTCTAAAAGAAGACCCTTAGGCTACATCAATGCCTTTTGATTCTTTTTTCATTGTCCGCCCACTATCTCTTTTAAAATTAGACGTAATGATATGATTCTTCTCTCTTACGTAGTATGTGCCTCACTAGGAAATTTGTAAAGGTACAATCGAGGGGGTGGGTGGGTTTTTTGTGGGGAGTATATTGTTTTGGGGGAGGGGGTGTTCAGTGCCGGATTTATAAGGGGGCAAAGGGGACAATTGCCCCGGGCCTCCCTACCAGACTAAGGATTTCCTTTATTTAAAAAAAATGTAATAATTATAAAATTAATTAAAATTTTTATTTGTCATGTAATTTAATTTCTATGTTGAGGGGCCCCCGAACCTGAACCCCCTAAGGTCTAAATCCGGCCATGGGGGTATTGTTGTTTCGGGGGGTGGGGGGAGGGGGGTTACAATGAACTAGTAACGGTTTGTGGATAATATTTAGCAGGGGGAAAAAAGAGAACAAAAACGTCGCCTAAAGGAGGTTCGTGGACACACTTCCGACCCCTCCCATGGTGTCGCGTCTGTGTCTCTGTCGGTTGAGCTCTGTGATGGGGGTGTCGTTAAACAAACGTATGTTCTTCCTTAAATGATCGTGTGACATCTATGAGTTTGACGGCGTCCTGTTAAATGCATCATGTCTGTGATTCACGTTGGCGGCGCACTTTCCAGTGAAAAGGTCGCCAACATTGCAGCATTTTACAAAACTTCTCACGCACCCATCACGTACTTGTCAGTCGTTACATCACAACACTGTGAGTCGTTACATCAGGCTGTTTTCTACTTCGGAAACAGTGGGATGAGTTCAGCCATACAGAGCAATAACAGCGTCTCATGATATCTGAAGTGCAGGTGGAACAAACTTTAACAAACTTTGGGTGACTTCATGCACCATTTCCGAGCATCTGTCAAATAAAAAAGTAATGTTTTGCACGACACACTCATCACATTTAAATTACGGTAATATGGCGTCGGACAAATGGTTGAGGACTACACAGATAATGAGAAAGGAAACCCCTTAACGTCACACGGTGGACTACTTTTTCCAATTATCAACTAGGGATCTTGTATATGCAGTATCTGACAGACAGGATAGCACATACCACGGCCCTTGTTACACCAGTTGTAGAGTAATGGTTGGGACGAGAAATAGCCAAACGGGCTCATCGACGGGGATCGATCCTAGACCGACCGAGCATCAAGCTAGTGTTTTATCACTAGGCTACGTCACGTCTCTAGTACCCTAGGAGGGAAAAATCGTAAACTGTGTCATCGTCAGTGGAGATAGGAACACAGCCCTCCCCTCATCCGTCTAGTCACTATAAGCCTGAAAAGTTTCCTAGTCCAATTGAAACGCTTCAAGTTGAATGATCATTTCATCAGGAACTAGTAAAATATTTCGCGAGTGTTAGCGTCACTAGCTATCGCTGAACGCAGATTTGGGGTAAATGAACTAAACGCTTACGTAATTCCGGAATATCACCCCCTTTGTGTACTATAATTAATCGGATGTGTGTTTCGAGTATGGGCGATATATGTACTAAAGAAGATCCTGCTCCTCTTTTTATATTAGGCCTACTGTCGTGCTATACACTGGCGTAGACAGGATTTTATATATAAAATCCTGTCTATATAATTATATTGAGGTGGCAACCCATATTTGGGGGGGGGGGGGGGGGGGCACACTTTGCATGTGTGTATTTAAAAGTATACATGTATAAATGTATGCATGGATGGATGGATGGTTTTCTGAAGAAAAAAATAATAATGTTTTATTATTTTGGGGTTTGTTAAAGGTTTGATTGCCTGCAGGCTGGTTTTTGCCCGAATTAAACGAAAATGCCCGAATCAGGATAAAAAAAAAAAAATTCATATTAGAATTACTGCTATATCAGGGCCGTAGCTAGGATTTTTTGTTGGTGGGGGGGGGGGGGCAACTGATTAGTTAATAGTCTAAAACTCCTTAAACGGTTAGGGAAAGAATGTTCTTTACATTTCTATAATTTTTCCCGGATTTTTTTCTGCACACCTCCCCCCCCCCCCCCCCCCGCACATGAATTACAATTTATATTAAGGGTAGAATGATGATGGAAATGCGTGGTAAAAAGGTCTCAGGTTAGCTCATTTTGCCTGAATATCTCTATCGTTTTTGCCCGAATTTGATAATTTGCTCCAGCGCTAGGGGAACAGTTTCTTCTGGTTACTGTATACTGTCGAGATATCCACGAACCCTCCCTCCTGTTAAAAAGAAGACAGTACACCAGTCCATTGATATAAATAGTTTATTCTGGTTACTGTAAACTGACGAGATATCCACGCAACCTCCGTCCTGTTAAAAAGAAGACAGTACATCAGTCCATTGATATAAATAGTTTATTCTGGTTACTGTAAACTGTCGAGATATCCACGTACCCACCAGGGCCGTACCCTGATCAGAATCACGGAGGGGGGGGGGGGGCACTACCTTTTATAAAAAAAAATTAAACAATATACAAATTAAACCCTTAGATGTGTATGCTATTTTCTGGAATTAAAAAAAAAGGTGAGATTATCAGGTCCCTGCCCTCCCCCCAGGGTACGGCCCCGCCCTCCCTCCCGTTAAAATAAAAAGAAGACAGTACACCAGTTCATTGATATAAATAGTTTATTCTTTTTACTGTAAACTTACGAGATATCCACGTACCCTCCCTCCTGTTAAAAAGAAGACAGTACACCAGTCCATTGATATAAATAGTTTATTCTTTTTACTGTAAACTGTCGAGATATCCACGTACGCTCCGTCCTGTTAAAAAGAAGACAGTACACCAGTCTATTGATATAGTTTATTCTGGTTACTGTTAACTGTCGAGATATCCACGTACTCGCCGTCCTGTTAAAAGGAAGACAGTACACCAGTCCATTGATATAATTTATTCTGGTTACTGTAAACTGTCGATATATCCACGTACTCTCCGTCCTGTTAAAAAAAAGACAGTACACCAGTCTATTGATATAGTTTATTCTGGTTACTGTTAACTGTCGAGATATCCACGTACTCTCCGTCCTGTTAAAAAAAAAACAGTACACCAGTCAATTGATATAGTTTATTTTGGTTACTGTAAACTGACGAGATATCCACGTACTCTCCGTCCTGTTAAAAAGAAGACAGAAAGAAAGAAATAAATGTTTTATTTAACGACGCACTCAACACATTTTATTTACGGTTATATGGCGTCAGACATATGGTTAAGGACCACACAGATTTTGAGAGGAAACCCGCTGTCGCCACTACATAGGCTACTCTTCCGATTAGCAGCAAGGGATCTTTTATTTGCACTTCCCACAGGCAGGATAGCACAAACCATGGCCTTTGTTGAACCAGTTATGGATCACTGGCCGGTGCAAGTGGTTTACACCTACCCATTGAGCCTTGCGGAGCACTCACTCAGGGTTTGGAGTCGGTATCTGGATTAAAAATTCCATGCCTCGACTGGGATCCGAACCCAGTACCTACCAGCCTGTAGACCGATGGCCGGCCACGACGCCACCGAGGCCGGTAAAAAAGAAGACAGTACACCAGTCCATTGATATAGTTTATTCTGGTTACTGTAAACTGTCGAGATATCCACGTACCCTCCCTTCTGTTAAAAAGAAGACTGTACACCAGTCCATTGATATAAACAGTTTATTCTGGTTACTGTAAACTGTCGAGATATCCACGTACCCTCCCTTCTGTTAAAAAGAAGACTGTACACAAGTCCATTGATATAAACAGTTTATTCTGGTTACTGTAAACTGTCGAGATATCCACGTACCCTCCCTTCTGTTAAAAAGAAGACTGTACACCAGTCCATTGATATAAACAGTTTATTCTGGTTACTGTAGACTGTCGAGATATCCACGTACCCTCCCTTCTGTTAAAAAGAAGACTGTACACCAGTCCATTGATATAAACAGTTTATTTTGGTTACTGTAGACTGTCGAGATATCCACGCACCCTCCCTCCTGTTAAAAAGAAGACAGTACACCAGTCCATTGATATAAATAGTTTATTTTGGTTACTGTAAACTGTCGAGATATCCACGTACCCTCCGTTCTGTTAAAAAGAAGACAGTACACCAGTCCATTGATATAAATATTTTATTCTGGTTACTGTTAACTGTCGAGATATCCACGTACCCTCCGTCCTGTTAAAAAGAAGACAGTACACCAGTCCATTGATATAAATACTTTATTCTGGTTACTGTAAACTGCAAGATAGTCACGTACCCTCCAGGGCCGTACCCTGATCAAAATCGGGGAGGGGGGGGGGGGGGACTACTTTTTATAAACAAATGAAACATTATACAAATTAAACCCTGAGATGTGTATGCTATTTTCTGAAGTAAATAAAAAACCGGGAGATTCTCAGGGGGGCAACTGTCCTCCTGACACCCCCCCCCCCCCGAGGGTGCGGCCCTGTCCTCCCTCACGTTAAAATAAAAAGAAGACAGTAGACCAGTTCATTGATATAAATAGTTTATTCTGGTTACTGTAAACTGTTGAGATACATATCATACACGTACATGTATAGCAAATAGCAAAATAGAGAAAAAATATCTCATTGGTCCAGAAAAGACGATTCTCTTAGGTCCCTCAAATAAACATTTTATTTTTCGTTGTGTCCATGTTTACACGTAATTATTTGTTCGTACAGCTTTCGCGTTATTAAGCGGCTCAGTCACTGTAGTGTATTTGACATAGAAGCCCATAAGACTGTAATTATATTCACTATCATTATACTAGTTAGATCTACAGCCGCAAATCTTCTTTAAAAACAACAACAAAAAAACAAACAAAAAGCAAAAACAAAAAACCCCACATAAAATGTCACTACGTTCCAAATATCCCCTTTCTCAAATCAAAGGTAAAATTGAGACTATTTTTATGTTTTAAATAGCCAATGAAATATAGCTAAAAATATATTATGCAAAATAAATTAACTTTAATGGAATTGATATTTAATCATAAATAAAACCTGAAAATGTTATGTTTCAACCAAAACATGGATATCTATAATGCAACCAAACAATGATGCATCTAACAGTTTATCTAACATCTGGTTTATTTAATTGGTTAAAACAACATTTTAAAAAGACTGAGTTTGTGTAAAATTGTACCACCTCTCGATTATTCCAAATAATGATTTTTAGCTTTTTTTTAAAACTAGGTAATATATCGTCACAATATGATTTTCCATTCTCCAAATATTATAGTTTGCACCAAACATTCTTCTAGTATTACAACAGGTTATTGTGAATAACTGATGATGAACAGACATGATATATTAGAAATATCTTACAGAGAAATGAAACATGTAACGTTAAAATTATATGTTTGAAAGTTTGTGTAGTGAGTTTAATATAAATGTTTACCGGTTACTTTACTATAGCGTTACAGCTCAGTGTTATATAAGATAAGCTCATAGCATATAAATACCAGGTGCAAATCCAGGTGTTTTGGTGTGGGGGGAGTGTCCAGGATATTTTACAGAGGGGTGTGTCCAGGATATTTACAGGGGAGTGTTTTCTTAGAACTTATTTTAATTACATTGTATATTAGTGGTGGATACATTTTAAAATAAGTGTGAAAAAAATCCCTCATGAGCAGGGGATTGCTGTCCCCCTTGACCCCCCCATAATACATACTTAATGATAGCCATACAATAATACGCAAATGAGACACAGGACAGATTTATTTACACGTAACAATATGAAAATTTGTTTACCTCATCAAAATAATATACTGACCTGATTAACATAACATATTGACGTCGTCAATTTAATAATAATGTTAATGATAATTTAATATTTATGGAATCTTATCTTTTATAGGCTAAATACTCTTTTATAGATACATACTTGAAAACAAATTGATGTCAGACCAATACAGATTTTGTTGTATCAAAATTGTTTTGTTTGTTAAATTTTATGTACAAAGAATAACACTATTCAATTGAGAACAATATTACAAGTCATTATTAAAATAAGAGTTATTATTACATTGTGTATTTACAGTATAAATATATGTAGCCCAAGTCATTAGGAAGTTAGACGGACATTTGGACAGTTATAATCACTTTCATCTAAATGTCCATTTTCTAGCTCTCTAACGGCAGAGTACTCGCGATAAAATATACATTGTACATCACTCAATAATGATATTGACAATAATGTTGTTTTAAGATGAAATGAACATTACCAGTGGCACAGTGCACAAATCTGAGTGAAAAATCAAGAGCCAAATGGACATACCGGGGTACTGCAGATATAGTGAGCCCCCCTCCCCACCCCACCCCACCAATCTAGTGAGACCTACAGTGTGTCATTAATAAAACACCATTAAAGAGTAGTACAGTCAGGGGGGCATGACTTTAGCAGTAGTCCAGGGTGTTTTGTCCACTGATTTGTCACTTGGACTACCAGATGTCTAAACCCAGTAGTTCACCGGGCTACTAGATTATTTTGCACATCCAGTTACTCCGCAATCAACAAGACACTTAAACATCTAAAGACATCTAAAAAAAAACTAAAAAAAACATGTTTAAATATTTAAATAAATGATTTTACTTTTTACTCTTACCTTTACTGATGGCTACCAGATTTCATAACGTGGTAGCCTGGTGGGCTACTACTGAAAACAGTTATTGTCAACACCTGGTACACCAAACAGTGATAAACCAAACATACAAATGTGTGTGTCTGCCTGACTTTCAGTTTTACTTGAAAAATTCAGCTGATTCTATGTGTTGAATCAAACCTCAAACTGATATATGTGTAAGCTAGAAAAACAATTCTATTTCCAGTGTTTTTCTATCTGACTATTCACCATCAAAAAGTGCGAGATTCCTTTAAAAAACATAGATATTAAATATGTATTATCACTGAACAAAATACAGGACACTATTAGAAATGATATATAAAGGCATGGTTTTGTGAGTACCAGGCTACCGGTTCCGCATAAAAATTGTGCACTGATTACCATACTAGTACAATATTATAATACCAGTAAAATATTACTAACTTAATGAGTTGGTCCCATATATTTAGTTTCTTTATTAGTTTTCTTCATATAGTATATAAAAATAATTTATTTGAAATGTGGTCGTAATTATAGAGGGGAATACGGTAGTACACGTATAATTAATGTTAAGTTTCAGTATACAAGACATATACAACAAATATTTATTTGAAATGTGGTCGTAATTATAGAGGGGAATACGGTAGTATAATTAATGTTAAGTTTCAGTACACAACACATATACAACAAATATTTACACGTAATAAACAATAACCTGACAAAATGTATAAAATATTTTAATAAATAAAAAATGTTTTTTAATGATTTCTTGCAAACATATTACACAATAGATTTCAAATTATTAGAATATAAATATGCAGTTTTGTTTATCTAGTAAACAAAAGCACAATTGTATGTGATCAAAGTGGTTCAGCACAGCCAACCTGTTGTGTATTTTGTAATAAAAACACAAAATGTTGTTCATATTTAGTCACGTTTGGGATGTCCATTTTCAGATATTTGGCAGTTCAATATTTGCCCAGCATATGTATAGTCGTTTGAAACACTTTATTTTAACTAAATTTTTATTTGTATATATCCAATTCAGGTTCAAGCATGCTGTCCTTGGCCAACACTTCAGCTATCTGGGCTGTCTATCTAGAACAGAGTGTCAATACCTAGCTAGTGATATACCAGTAGAATTCGGTCTAGTGGCCATATATCTACTTACTGAGTGGTTAAATCTCTCTCTGGTTAATTAAACATCAATGCATGTCATAGAGATATAGTATTATTTTATATCACTTTTTATATTAAAATTAATTAAACATCAATGCATGTCATAGAGATATAGTATTACTTTATATCACTTTTTATATTAAAATTAATTCATAAAGATATTATCATTTTTATATTAAAATTAATTTACTGCCTGTCAAAGGCATCAGAAGTGGGGTGGCCAGGAGAGCTGAATCTTCTGAAGACAGCAATGAGAAAAAACCGACATCAGTTTTATAATATTAGTGGTTTTGTCATTCACATTTTTTGTTTACAGTATTACAAAAATAAAAGCACATCATAATTTATTAAATACAAATTGATATCAATAATACATAATATAAGTTACAAACACAAAATAACGTTAATTTAAAATAGTATATTACACTATCAAACATTTGCATACAAAATTCTTTGTTCAAATTACCTGTAGTTAATAATCTCATCATAAATATAATTATCTAACTAGTAATTACATATCTGTTTGCACCAGTCTGTTATATGTTATAATACATGTACTACACATGTACATTCCATAAAATAGTCACATTAGGGTTATTGCTATTGTGTAAAGGGGAATAACTCTAATATATAATTTTCTAATACACATGTAAGGAAAATAATTCCTCAAATGAACAACAGATATAATTATATTGTTTCAAAGGTAAAATGTATTGTCATTCAATTTCTGTTCATTACATCTGACAAAAATCTAATTAATAAAAATCACAATAGGTGCTACATTCATTTTTAATACACTTGAATAACCAACTTTAATCAATTCCTTAAAAGGTAAATTACATTGTGGTTCACTGTTTTGAAAACAAAACAGTTCTAAACATTTAATGAATTTATGGTTTGATCTTGTAAATTTATTTTTATATGATAAATTTTATAATAACAATTTTGTTGGGTTCTGGAGTCATGAATAAAACCAGCAATAAGCATACATTTTACCATGACCCACTTCATGGATTTAAAATAAAAACTAAATACAATAAAATAAAATAATTAAATATGTATAATATATTCAGTATATTTATAGCATCATCACATTTCCTACTGTTGCACAACATACATGTACATTTGTACTTCATATGGGCATTTAATTTTTTTTAAGGATGTAACAGACTAATGTTAAAACATATGACATATCTACTAAATTATATAAGCACATCACAATTTATATCTTGTTTTAAACACATTCAACCACTTATCTAAACCTCACAACATGTAACATGGTCTAATGAATCTAAACATCTCACACATCACATTGCACACAAGCTGATAATGTACAGCCAAACCTGTCTATAAAGGGCACTTCATTTAAAGACCAGACTCCATGATTATAAAAACATGACAATGACAGTGCTCCCCTTTTCAAATATACTCTGTGGGTCACGTGTATAACAATCACTTGTCTGTTCTGGGCACAACAAATATATTCATTCTGCATACAAATGTCTGTTTACCCACCATATGAAGACCACTTTCACATAGAGGGCAGTTTTAAGTTTTTAATGTGTATCCTTTATTGAACAGGTTAATGTACCTTCAAAATTTCACCCTCTATATAAAGGTCATATGCACCCAAAGAACAATTAAAACTATTATGTGGGTGTCCTTTATAACTGGGTCCTACTATATTTTTACACTGTATATATTCACTGTGTTTACTTTGTGTACAAAGGCAACCTCCATATTAAGGACAATTAAAATGTCTTTTTAAGGGTGTCCTTTAAAGACACGTTTGGCTGTATATATTTTTATGCTTTGTTTTGTCAGTTGTACAAGGTTACGAATGTTACTACGTTTTACGTCTGATTATGAGATGCACCGGCCCGTCTGGCAGGAACTTGAGGTGATTCCACGCTTCATAGTGACGCATTTCGGTAAAATCTATGTCATTCACCTTCAGGATCTCATCCTTGACCTTCAAATGACCACACTTGTCAGCAGGACCTCCTGGTATTAAGAAAAGAGAAAAAAGTGGAACAGTGTTTACTGATTATATGGAAAAACTGTTTAAATAGGATGAAACTAAAACAAAGGTAAATTTAGTTTTTGTTTAATGACACCACTAATTAAAAATATATTGATTAATTAATTATTGGATATTGTATGTAACATATTTGATAAAACTGAAATAGTCTTCAGAGAAAATCTGTTACAATTTTCCATTAGCAGCAAGAGATCTTTTATAGGCATTTTCCAACAGTACATACATGTAACATAGCTGTAACAAAGTTTCATTGATATAAAAGTTAGATTTTCTGAGAAATGGAAAGTTTGTTCTTTTTTACGACACCACTAAAGCACACTGATTTATTGATCATCGGCTATTGGATGTCAAACATTTGGTAATTCTGACTCGTAGTCATCACAGGAAACCCGCTACATTTTTCCGTTAGCAGCAACGGATCTTTTATATGCACTTTCCCACGGCCTTTGTCCAGTTATGGTGCACTGGTTGGAATGAGAAAAAACCCCAATCAGTTTAATGGATCCACCAAGGTGGTTCGATCCTGCGAAGCAAGCACCTCAGGTGAGTGCTCAACACTGAGAAATGGAGCTAAATGCAAAAGTTTACGGTTAAGCTGAACGCAAATGCTGATGCTATTGTCATGATGGTCACCACTGTTGTCAGAAATATAATACTATACTCCATAGGTGACTACATCTACCTAGATGTATAGATTCTGCAACTCATTGCACACCAAGTAAGCATTCTACCACCAAAAACGGAATAGGAAGAAAGGCATAATATTAACATGATTTACAATGATAGATTGTGGAAGCTTACCTTTAAAGATTCTCTTGATAGTGATAGGGAGGTTTCCCCGGGGTGAGCCCAGTCCTCCCTCCAGACAGAAGCCCACTCCGGTGACACCCTTGTGCATGGTGATGTCAAACACTCCTGGCTCCAACACAACAGGGGGCGGCAACTCTGGAAGAAAAGAAAAACCCACACCAATTATCATCTGGGTTATGTATGCCGTCAAAATGTCATATATATTACATTAGATAACAGGAGTTCATGCAGGATTTCTCTTGAATCGAAAATATCAGGGGCCATGGAATGGGAGAGGAGGGGAGAATGCATAGACCATGGTCTCCCCATTTTTCCATGACATTGTACTTGGAAGGTTGAAAATGCCATATTCAAACACCTAAAATTAAAACTTTTTCTCAGGGGCATTTCCCAGGCCATAGCACTGACACTCCATGGGTCCTGAATATGAACAAATTCAGTAAAAGAGTTTGTACCATGTCCCATATTGGTATTGTGTCCCAACATTTCTGGAATTCCTTCTTCTTAAGTCTTTTTTACATCTATGTTACAATGAACATAAATTATCCACTGACATAAGGATTGTGTTTAGCAATACTGTCACATCCACTCGAATATATTCATAAGGCTTCCCATATTGGCATTTTATTAAACTTTCCTGGATTTCCTTGATTTGTCTTTTACTTGAATCTTCCTTTATGAATGTTACAATGAAGCCAAGTTATTCACTGACATAAAAAACAAACAATTGATTTTAGCAATTTACTTGGATAACAAAGAGCAGATGCAAAACTTTGTCTTGAATCAAAAATATCAGAGGCCACTGAGTGTGGACTATGTTCTCCCCACCCAGATATATTTACCACTTTTACTTACCACTTGAGGTTGGAGAATTTGGCAAAGACACTGGAGCTGAAGGAGTTGGTGAAGCTGGTAACTCTGTTGATGATTTTTCTTTTGATGGAGAAGTGACAGAGTTATTTCCCTTTGACAGTGCCAGCAGCAGACAGGACTGGGCATCAAGAAGGTTGTGTAGGTCTGTGGTGGACAGACCATTCACCGACTTGCCACAGACCGACCACACAGAGTCTCCCACATGTATCAATCCACTCTTGTCTGCAAGTCCATTCTCGGTAACCTTGGAAACCTGGGAAAGAAAAATGAGAGGAAGTTATCTTATTTCATTCAGAAATGTTTTTTTTTTAAAAGGAATATTGGTTTACTGATACATCAGCAGATGTTAAACTATGGCAATTTGGTTATTTTGGCAGTAACCTTGGAAATCAGAGAAAGAAAAATTAAAGAAAATGAATATTGGCTTACTGACATCTCAGCACATGTTAAACTATGGCTGTTTGATTATATTGGTATATGTATTATATGTATTTGGTTATAGGGAAGGAAGGAAGGAAATGTTTTATTTAATGCACTCAACACATTTTATTTACGGTTATATGGCATCAGACATATGGCTAAGGACCACTCAGATATTAAAGGAGGAAACCCGCTGTCGCCACTTCATGGGCTACTCTTTTCAATTAGCAGCAAGGGTTCTTTTATATGCACCATCCCACAGACAGGATAGCACATACCATGGCCTTTGATGTACCAGTCATGGTGCACTGGCTGTAGCATTGGATATAGGGATGCAGAAACAAAAAATGTCTCACTATTCTTGGCCAGAACCAGAGAAAAAATCCATCAGCATATACAGTGGTCCATCAGCATAGTGGCCAATATTATTGCTATAATCTCCTTCAATTGCAGCTTTCGTTCTCTTTATTGTCATACTATTTAAAATGGGTCACTACAAGAGTCATGAAGTAAAGCAACTAAACAAAAAATAAAAGCTTTGTTTGTTTAATCAGAATGATGCTAATAATTTTTAATCAGAATTTTCACTCACATGTGGGGTGCAGACTAGTACTTACTGCAGCCCTGGATCAAGAAGGAGGAATTAACCCAATGTAAACAGCAGCAAAGGATTTTTTATATGCACTTTCTCATAAACAGGTCAGTACATAGGCACTGGTTGGGTTGAGAGCTATCAGTCTTAAGACTTAAGACTTAAAACCATGCTGAACCACTGAGCTATGCTGAGCTTTGTGCTGAACAAAAGCTCAGTTCCTGAGCTAATTCTCACCACTAGGTAATAAATAATGTTATACTCTTCATTCTCACTAAGATAATAAAAAAAAAAGGTATTTTCCCCTCACTAAGGTAATAAAACAATTATCCCTCTCATGGAATACAACTGTTATTCCCCTAAACCACTCTCACTAGCACTACTAGAGGAACAAGACAATGTGTAACCCATGTCATAAAATGTGATCGGAATGCTCACTGATGTAATAATATCTATGTAATACTTATATAGTACTAACAGTAACTACCAATGAATCAATGAATGCTCACCATTTTGGTACCATGGGCTCCATTTCTCAGTTCAATCCCAGCTTTCACTCCAACCTCCTTCTTCAATACCACGAGCCTTATTTCATCTTCCTCAGCCTGGCCAGCTCTGTCCATCATCCTGTTAGCAAGGTCAACAGACATCTTCATCTCTTCTGGAGACACCATCCACTCCTTGGCACCATCAGCCACAGAAGTATATACCTGAACAACTGAGTCTTTTGGTTTCCATAGCACTTTCCACTTGCGTCTGCTTGAAATTGTAACAGACGACTTTGTATTTGAAAGACTTGATTTTTCAATATTTTCACTAGAATGTTTTGAGCTGCTAACATCTTTTGATGTGTTCAGATCATCAGCACTTGAAGAAGTATCACAAGGTTCACTAATGGGAATGGGAGTGTGACTCTCCATTTCTTTGGAAGCATCATCACCATCAACAGTTTGTGATGGGAGTACACCGTTCTCTTTTGCGACCGATTCTTGGGCGCTTGAGACCTGAATATTAGAAAGATCATCATGGGTTTCAGAATTGAGAACACCATCATCATGTGATGAAGGACCTGGTGCAGCAGCAGCAGCAGCAGCATTGCTTTCACTGACATCATGCCCAAGTGAGTCTGTGTACATCATCTGTGCATGTGAGTCGTGGCTCTCTGACACAGTCTCATGCATGCTGGTCTCAATAATGTGTGTGGGTACCGGCCGTGATGGTGCTCGAGTGTTCACATTCAGAGAGTCCCGACTTTCAGAGACAACAACATTCAGAGACCGTTCTGTGTGTACAGGTGGTTCTTGTGCAGTTTCTTGTGGTGATAAGGGTGAAATATCTGAGTGAGAAAGAAGTGCTGTGTGTGGCTGTACAATCGTATCTAAAGAACTCAGACTTGAGTCTGCATGCAAGCTCACATCTGAAGTAACAACTGACTGATCAACATCATGTTGGTTATTATCAAACCTGGCAGGAATATCTGGAACTTCATTCTCAGTGGTACCAAGATCTTTCTTTTCTTCTGTTGGCCGTGACTCGGGATCACTGTCAGCTAAGACTGAGGTAGTCATTGGTTGATTCACTAAACTATCCTTGCATGTATCAACAGCACCATTATCTGAATTCATTATTGCACTTTCACTGGTCTTTTTGTCACTCATTACTTTAAAAGCCGATGATGCACAGTCATCTGAAGACACAGTATGATGGTCAACATCGCCCTGCATCTGTGTTACAACATCACTTTTCTGGGTCTGATTAAAATCAATCAGCAAATCAAAGGCTGCAATGGACTCCTCATTGCTTTGCTGTCTTTCCATTTGGAATAATTCTTTCTTATTCTGATCTTTCGTTGGACTTAAAGCATCAAACTCGTCTATCAGAGTCTCACTAGTACTTGCATCTGCATCAGCATCAATGTCAACAGAAGTATTTCTGATGTCCACAACTCCTGAATCAGAACTCTGACTCATGGGAGACAACTGCGATGGAATGGTGGAACCATATTCAGTGGATACCTGAGAAGCTTCCTTCTGTGAAGGAAATGAAGTATCAATGTCTAACTGATTAGTGGAATGCTGAACATCCATCGGTAAAGATATCTCTGATGATGACACACTTGTTTCTGAAGGGATCTGTGAACCGTCAATCAAAGGTAATAGCCTAGAAGGTTTTGCTGGAATAGAAGATTTTGTGACACTGCTCTTCTCTGCCTTCACCAAAGTCTCACCAATAACGTCAACACTACACAATTCTTTATCTTTGTGTTCATCATCAGTAGATAAATTCTTAAAAGTTTGATCACCATTTTGAATCTTGACATCCATATTGTTTGTACTATCCTCAACAAAGCTTTTATTTTGGTCTACCTTTGGTGTTGATGACTCTGGTGGTTTTGAGGTTGGCAAGGGCGGTGGGGCAGATCCTGGCAGTGGGGGTGGAGGGGCCTCATCTTCTGTGTCATCCTGCTGAGACAGATCTTCGTCTTCAGAATGGTCACTTCTGTTTCCAGTCTGAAGATGGATCCCACCAATCTCTTCCATGGCTGCTTCAATGGTCTCCTCAACTAACTTGGATACCCTGGCGTTTAGCTGAGGGTCATCAGGGTCTAGGGTTGGTATTTTCTCTTCATCTCTGCTTACCTCATGACTCAAAGATTCCAGAACTGTTGCTGTCATCTCTGAAGACTGTTTTCCTTCATCATATTCATCATCATTCAGAAAAAAAATTGGCTTGCTTAACAGAATTTGAGATTCGGTAGAGACAGGTTTATCATCTGATGCAGTTGTCTGCATTTCTGACAGAAACATCAAAAGAGGTGAAGATTCAGCTTTTTTGGTGGTAAAAGGTTTTGTGCCTGCATCCACAGTAGGCCCTTCAGCTTCGGCACTTAGTTCTAGCAACAGTGCATTAGTGGTCTCTGATGTATCAACTTTTATCTGATCATCGGTGGACTCTGTTAGCATGACATCATCTAGACACAAGGTGTCTTGAGGCATCAAAACTTCATCAATCACATTATCAGCTTCTGGTTCGGCATCAGTGATGGTTTCAAGAATGTGGTGTCTCTTGTTTTCTCTGTCGTCTTCTACATCAACTGAGAGTTTCCCCAACAAGTCCACTTCAGCAGAGCTGTCAGGAAAAGTTTCACATAGCATTTTTTCTGACACTTGTTGCAGCAGGTCAGTTGTTTTATCTCCTTTGCTTCCTTCACCATCTTCTACATCGGCCGAGAGTTTCTCTAAGATATCATCTGTAGCAGCTGGCATTTCGTTGGTTTCTGAGAAATCTTCAGCAATCATTTTCTCTGAGACTTGTTGCAGCAAGTCAGTTGTATCTTGCTTTCTCTTGCTTTCTTCGTCATCTTCTACATCAGCTGACAGTTTCCCCAACACATCATCTGTAGCTGATGGGATTTCAGCAGCTGATAGTTTATGTAACAAGTGATCTATAGCAGATGATACTGACCTGTTAGAAGACTGTTCAGGTATTACTTTCTCTGAGACTTGTTGCAACAAACTGGTTGTCTCTTGGTGCTTTTTGTTTTCATCATCACCTTCCACATCTACTGATAGTTTCTCTAACAAGTGTTCTGCAATAGATGGTGGTGCCTCAGAGCTGTCAGTAAACTGTTCAGCTATTACTTTTTCTGAGACCTGTCGCAGCATGTCACTTGTGTCTTGCTGCCTCTTACTTTGTTCATCACCTTCTACATCTGCTGACAGTTTCCCCAACACATCATCTGTAGCTGATGGCATTTCAGAGCTGTCAGAGAAATGTTCAGCTGTGACTTTCTCTGATACTTGTTGCAGTAAGTCTGATGTCTCTTGGTGTCTCTTGCTTTCTTGATCTCCTTCAACATCAGCTGAGAGTTTCATTAACAAGTGATCTATAACAAATGGTAGCAATCTGTCAGAAGACTTTTCAGGTATTACATTATCTGAGACCTGCTGCTGCAAGTCTGTTGATGTGTCTTGCTGTGTCTTGCTTTGTTCATCATCTTCTATATCAGCTGACAGTTTAGTCAACACATCATCTGCAGCAGATGGTACTTCAGGGTTGTCGGCCATCACATTTCCTGAGACACTACTTTTAAGCTGAGTGTTATCTGAAATGGTTTTGGACCTTTCACTAATCAAGGGTGACAAGACATCTACTAGAACACTGTCAGCATTAACATCATCTGAGAGCTGTCGAAGCGTATTACCTGATGTGGTATTAGAGACTGCAAAATCCTTTGCCAATTTTTCTGTGAGTGCTTCCAGCATATCACCTGGTTCTTTTGAATCTGTTTTATCACTACCAGCACTACCCTTCTCTATGACCTCTGGTTTTTCTGCTTCTAGAGTGTCATCAGTACAAGATATTGTCGCATCATCCAACTTAATTCCAGCCTGTTCAGATGTAATATGTTTTGATTCAACTTTCACTTCATCAACCTCAACTGAATTAGGTTTTGTCTTTACTGCAAGGTCAGGCAAATTGTAATAAAGTGCTTCAGGGTGAGATCTAGATATGTGTGACTGTTCAGAGTGGTCATTTGGTGCAGTTGTGCCCACAACATCTAAATCAACCTTACCTGACAACCTGGATGAACTACTCCCAGTACCTCCACTAGAATAAACCTGGAAAGGTTTTGCAGTGAATATCTTAATCTCATCTCTGGAAGCCCGTTTTGGTGCCAGAGCAGAATGCATCTTTGTTGGCATGGTTTCCTCTTCTGAGATCTTTCTGGCTGTTAGAGCAGAATTCAGGTTTACAGAGGTAGTTTTGGTATACAGTCCCTGGGGAATGGTAGATTGAGCTACAGAGCCACTGTCTTGTCTTTTGGTGTGCATGGGCACCACAAGACCTTTCAGCTTCGTCAACGTTGTAGGCTTGGTTAATGAAACTGGAGCTGAAGAGGACACATGCGTTCGCTCTGGAACAGATTTTGTGTAGCTTCCACTATGCAGACCCCTGAATCTGGGAGACAGTGCTGCATTGAGTTTGACATCTGCAGATTCATCTTGCTTCTTCTCATGTTCACTTAACCTCTTGTGAGATGCTAATTCGGACCGGCCATGCTGGATCTCGTCCTGTTTTTGCATTGACTCAAACATTGCCATGTGCTCCTTAACTGAGTGTCTTCGTTTCTTTCCTGGCCTGCCCTTCAACAACGAATGACTCTCAGAATTCTGAAGATCCTCAAACTTGCCGAGCCTCTCCTGCATCCTGCTGCTGCTGGTCTCATCATCACTTGTGGCATCTTCAAAGCGCGATGAGGTGCTGGAACTCGATGAATACCGTCTCGGTTTCATCTCTGCTTTCACGTTCTCCAGAGTGAAGGAAGCATCAGATCTGTTTGAAAATGTCCTTGTTCTTGGTTCAGGTTTACATTCCTCTGATGAATGTGAGGCTTCAGATTTTACAGATGAGGTTGAGATGTCTGAACTTGCTGATGATTTTCGTTGAGGTTTTGGTGGCACTGCTGGAGGGATTTTTGGCTTTCCCATCTTAAAGTCAGCATGTGCACTGCTGGCCAAGGCTGCCTCAGCATGGACTCGTGGCTTCAAGGCAGCAGGGACATGAACTTCAGTGAACACCTTACCATTGGTGGAAACTTCAACAATTGGATCCATATCTGCTGGATGGCCAAACATATGAGACTTTTTAACACCACAAATCTCTTCCTTGGGTGTTTCTTTGTCTTGAGACTCAACTTTTGCCTCCTGTAGTGATTTTCTTCCTTTTGGTTTAGGTGGAACTGCTGGAAACGTTTTAGCTACTGGTGTCTCAACAAAAACTTCCTTAGCTGTACCATCTACTTTGTCAATTGTTTTCATTTCCTCTTCCACAGAAACTGTTTCTGCTACACCTTCAGGTTCACTTGTAGCTTTCACCAATTCAGAAACTGCTGGATGGACGGCTGATTCTGTTAACTGTTCAGGGATCACAGACTGATGAGAATTTTTACCCTGGACATTATGGTCTGGTTCAGACAGTGTTACAAGATTTGGCTCGGATTTGGTTGTGGGTTCACTTTCTGTTTTGATGTCTGTCGACATGGACATCACTTCTTCTCTTTCTACCTCCATCTTGGAATCTTTCATGACTTCCTGATCAGTTGTCTGTTCTCTACTTGCAGCTGGTTCAGTGTGTGATTCTTGTAATGTTTTCCTTCCTTTTGGAACCGGAGGTCTCACTGGAGATATTTTTGGCACTGGCGACCCATTCAAAGTATCAAAAGATGTCTTGCTTTCCTGTGGTACAAAAACACTGTCCTCTATTTTCGTGTCCTCACCATACTGTATTGCTGTTCTGTTTACCTGCTCATTATTGACCAATGATTCATTAGTATTGGGTTTGGTTTCTTGGAATAAAGCCTGCTTTTTCAACTGAACATTTTCCTCTTCTATACTGTTGGCTGCATCTTTTAGAGATGGACTTGCAGATGCTTTCTTATTTCCTAAGTTGAAGAATGGTTTATCCCTTGACAAAGGGGAGGTAACTGTGACTGACTTGGTCTCAGCAGCGTTAAATGGTTTTGCTCCGAGACGAACTCCGAAAGGAGATGTTCTGCCTGGGTAGTAAGACATGTCGTCAGCTTCACTTTGATTGGAGTTGTTGTCTGAAATAAAGAATAATCTAGAATTAATATAGATCAAACTGTTACATAAAGAAAGAAAGAATTTTATAATACATTTAATAAAATTATAAACTGAAATAAAGTGGTGTAGGGCTAATGTTAATCACAATTACCCAAAGATTGCACTAAGTTAATGTTTGCTTTGATTTGTTTAACACCACCTCTATGATTTCACACTGATTAATTCATTATTGTCTACTCCATTTAAAAGTTTGATAATCTTGACATACAAATCTTCAGAATAATTATTTCAATCAGACTTCAGACCATGTTTTACATGCCTCTACCCACTAGGGTTCAGGCATGTCCCCTCCCCCCCCCCCCCCGGTCTTACCCCTGGCATGGCTAGTGATTCGACCTTGGGGAGATATTTCAATCAGTGGCAAAGGATATTTTATAGGTACTTTCCCACAGATGGGACAGCACATACCATACATTTGATATACCAGTAATGGGCACTAAATTTTAACATGAAGATCTACCAGTGAATTGAACCACACTCTTAAAAAACAAGAATTCAGTGAATAAAATGAATCCATAGGTCAAACAATTAACCAAGTTATAGTTGGTAAGAAACTGATGCTGAAGTTGACACTGTCACTGTCATTGCCATGACACTGCCATCGCAAAAGTAACATCTACAACTTGCCTTTTTACATCGTAAAGGAAAGACAAAAATGGAAATAAAACTTATTTTTAGCCTTTTATTTTAATTAACTCACCTTGTTTAATTTCTCCACTAGGTGGCACTGCAGACACAACAATTTTGGCGAGCCCTCGCGGTAATAATCTCAAGACCTGCTGAACTTTCCCATCGGACTGACCGGTGAGCTCTGTGTTGTTGATCGAAACTATGATATCACCCACTCTGAAAAACAACAAAACAAAACATTTAAAATTTCATTGTTTTCTTTTAATGACGCTACTAGAGCACAGTGATTAATTAATCATTAGCTATTGAATGTCAAACATTTGGTAATTTTCTACAGAAAAAACCTGCTAAATTTTTCTATTAGCCGCAAGGGATCTTTTATATGCACTTTCCCATAAACATGACAACACATACCATGGACTTTGATATACAAGTTGTGGGGCACTGGTTGGAACGGGGAAAACAATCAGACAATTCTGTGATGCAAGATCTCACTTCAAAAATGTTTAATGTGTTATGTAACTGAAACAGGGTTAAACAAATTACAAGTTTAAAATGGATATTTAATTTTTTTAATTTAAGTCTAAATCACGGATGGATTGAGGGATGGATGGAGGGATTGAGGGATGGATGAAGGGATATATGGATGGAGGGAATGAAGGACAAAGAGAGGGATTGAGGGATGAAGAGATTGATGGAGGGAGGGAGTGAGGGAAAAGAGTGATTGAGTGATGTATGTATGTATGCATGGATGGATGGATGGAGCGAGGGATGGAGGGAGGGAGGGACTGAGGAATGGATGGATGGAGATATGGATGATGGGAGGGCATATATGGATGGAGGGAGTGTGGGAGCCAGAGGGATGGAGGGAGGGAGGGAGGGAGGGAGGGTGGGATAGATAGATGCCAGCATGCAGTGAGGCATTGATTCTTAACATAATGAGCAGTTATTGATTAAATTATTATTGTTTGTTACCTTATGATCAACAGACATGAAATGTCAGTACCGAACAAGCCAACATATGACATGTTACAATGACATAAACAACAGGGATACAATCAACACAGATATAAAGATATACCGGTAAAGTGAATCTGTATCTAGCACAGGAACAATCACTTTGAATGACTCAGTCTTTCTAGTGACTTTTCAGGGGAAAATATTACACAAACAACAGCTACCTTGTGAACACCTATTGTAAAGCTTCTTTCTCACAAAAAGTCATCACAAACAGAAACAGAAACAATTTTCACATCTGTAAATGACAGTTTAGATTTTTTTAAAGTATTTTAACATGATGTTCTTTCAAGAACTCTTTTGTAAAACTATAGGTCTTGTGTCCAGATTTCAGTGGTATCTGTATAGTCGTTAACAACATGAACTCCCATCTAACACAGAAGTCTTTGTTCTTGAATGTCAGTTATAAGGTAAAACAGTTGTACTCTGTTTGATAGCTGCAGCAAACGCCTGGATTGTCTCTATTTAAATTACCATGGAAACCAGAAAAAAACCTGCTGGTCTTGATGATTCAGAGGTTTATTAAAGCAATCAGTTTAAAGACTGGCAGGTGCTTTGTTCATCTCACGAGTACTGGCATGATGTAATGAGAAGGGCCAAGTAGGTCAGTGGGGATGTATGGATGGATGGATGCATGCATGGATACATGGATGGATGGATGGATGGATGCATGAATGCATGGATACATGGATGGATGGATGGATGGATGGATGGATGGATGGATACATGCATGGATACATGCATGGATACATGGATACATGGATGGATGGATAAATGGATGGATGGACAGACGGATGAATGGATGAATGCAGGAATGATGGATGGAAGTTGAATGAAGAATGAATGAATGAATGAATGAATGGAAGGAAGGAAGAAGGGATGGAGGGAAGAAGGGAGGGAGGGATACATGGATACATGGATGGATGGAGGCATGGATGGATGGATGGATGGACAGACGGATGGATAAAAAAAAACCCAGATAAGCAAGTGACACCTTTGAAACTAAATTGGTTAAAACTATAATGAACTGACCAGAAATATGTTTTAATTGTATACTAAACCTACTGCTTTCTTTCTTTTTTTAAATATATATAAAAAGCAATAATTAATAAATAAATGGCAGTAGAAATATGTTTGCTATAGTTGAATAACTCGACGTATTTGACAATGTTACCTACATATACTGTACATGTATGTACGTGTAGCCGCAGACTTAACAATGTTATCCTTTATTTATCATACTCTTTCTTTCTCATAAACACTGCATCACACACACGAATATTTATCACTCTTTCTTTCTCATAAACACTGCATCACACAAACAAGAATATTTACCACACTCTTTCTTTCTCATAAACACTGCATCACGCAAACAAGAATATTTACCACACTCTTTCTTTCTCATAAACACTGCATCACACAATAAAGAATATTTATCACTCTTTCTTTCTCATAAACACTGCATCACACAAACAAGAATATTTACCACACTCTTTCTTTCTCATTAACACTGCATCACGCAAACAAGAATATTTACCACACTCTTTCTTTCTCATAAACACTGCATCATGCAAACAAGAATATTTACCACACTCTTTCTTTCTCATAAACACTGCATCACGCAAACAAGAATATTTATCACTCTTTCTTTCTCATAAACACTGCATCACACAAACAAGAATATTTATCATACTCTTTCTTTCTCATAAACACTGCATCACACAAACAAGAATATTTATCATACTCTTTCTTTCTCATAAACACTGCATCACACAAACAAGAATATTTACCACACTCTTTCTTTCTCATAAACACTGCATCACACAAACAAGAATATTTATCACTCTTTCTTTCTCATAAACACTGCATCACACAAACAAGAATATTTACCACACTCTTTCTTTCTCATTAACACTGCATCACGCAAACAAGAATATTTACCACACTCTTTCTTTCTCATAAACACTGCATCATGCAAACAAGAATATTTATCACACTCTTTCTTTCTCATAAACACTGCATCACGCAAACAAGAATATTTATCACTCTTTCTTTCTCATAAACACTGCATCACGCAAACAAGAATATTTACCACACTCT